>NC_030858.1:1782999-1891513 GCF_000208745.1 Theobroma cacao
AAAATTCAAAAAAATACTCCATAACTTTAATTGGACTTGATGAAATATTAACACATCGTAATATAAAAGACATTTGCTCTTGATGACTTACATCTGGAGTGTAATCAAGTATTATTGAAAAATATTTTGCTTCTATGATGTTTTTAATAATTTTATTTCTAATTTCACTTGCTAACAAATTTATCAATTCATTTTGTACTTTATGTCCAAGGTAATGAGTATGAATTTTATTGTCTTTAATGCGTCGAATATATTCTTGCATCACTAGATCAAATTATGCAATCATTTCAATTAGACTTAAAAAATTTTCATTATTTTCTTGATATATCTTTTCATTTTTCCCATGAAAAGCCAAAGTATTTTTACCAAGAGTTTTTATTACAACAAGAATTCTTGTTAATACTTTTTTCCAATGTTCTTCATCTCTTGTTATTTGTTCTTGAACACTTTCATCAATTGTTTTATTTTTCAATAATCTCATTTCTAAATCAACTCATATGAGTAATATGCTCATTACTCATTTCATGACTCTTAAGCTTAGCACTAAGGTTTCTCCAATCTTTGGTGCCTACATTAGCTAATTTACTTATACTAGAAGCCAAATTAAACAATTTACAAAAAAAACAAAATACTCTATATAAGTCTTTCGAATAAACTAGCCATCTTCTTTCATGTGTCTCTCCATTTGCCAACTTTTGAATATAATATGTAATAGAAAAATGTCTTGAAAATTCATCTTTGGAAAAATCTAAATCATTAACTTTAATTGGACCTTTTTCTACTAATAAATCTCTTAAATTTGTATCAATATTTGTCCATTGACTTGGATCATAAATATTTTTAGGAATGCAATCATTTAAATTAATAGGTTGATCCTCTTCATCATAATTTCTATGATCATTTTGAATCTCTTCATGATTTCTATGATCATTTTGAATCTCTTCATTAACATCTTGTTCTAGGATTTAATCATCATCTAACTCTCTAAGATTATTAACTTGTTCGTTTAAGGGACATTTATTAATAATTTTCAATTCATTATTTTTATTACTTGTAAAAAATTTATCAAGAGCTCCTTTTTTAGATTGTATTAAACTTTCAATTCTTCTTTTTTTTTTGAAGCTTTGAATAACCATATTCATATTTTCGATTTGACATGAGGTACAAAAATATTTAACTATTATAATTATCTTATATTTTTTTAATGGCTAATATAAAATCAACAATCAAAATTTCTAATTCAAATAAATCAACTATAACATAAAATAAAAATAATATAAACTCTAAATTAAAGTAAAAAAATCTATAAAGATTAGAACAATAGTACCTAATTATTGAATGCTTATTACAAACCGCAAATGAGGCTCACAGTTTTATGAAGATAATAAAAGAACAGACTTCTTGTGTATTCTTTAGAGAAAAATTAAAGCTAAAGGAAGAAAGAGCAAATAAGAAATAAAGATTTCAAAAGTAGATATTATACATTGAAAAAATAATAATTAGTTTTATACATAGGAAAAAAATAGCTATTAAAAATCATTAAATGCATTGATTGAAAATGAGAGAAATAAGTGAGAAAAAACTAGTTGTTGGAGATAATTAAATACATATGACTGTTAGTTTGTTGGAAATATAAGAATATAGTTGAGAATTAATAGCATTCTAAAAATAAAAAAATAATAAAAAATTAAGATTTATTAGACACATAATTTAAAAAGTGAAAGAATAAATAATTTTATTAATTATTTTTTATTTTTATATATTTTTTAATTTTTATATATTTTTAATATAATTAATTATATTATAATTATTATAAAATTATAAATTTTTCCTAAAATTGGGGCCTCCCTAAATTGGGGGCCTAAAGTCCCTACTTGGGTGGCTTCACCCAAGGGCCGGCCCTGTTTATATGGAGTTTGAGTATTTTGAGTGAGTGTTCTTGGAAGGTTATTGAGAAAGAGTATGCAAGGGATCTTGGGTTGATTTGGAGAATATAGAGATCAATTTATTATTTTGTAATTTATTAATAATAAAAGAACAGTTTCATTCCATAAACGTAAGTAAGAGGTCGAATCATGTAAATTCTTATATTTTTTTATTTGCTTGATTTTTTTGTATTTTATCTTTGTTATTTTTTGGGCAATTTTCATAACATTAGATAATTAAAAAATTTTATTACCCAAAGAGGCAAACAAACCCTGCTACAAAGAAACAATAATATACTGCAGCAGTGTACAGGAAAAAAACCCAAAGAGTACAGAACAGAAACAATATCTCTTCCATTTAATTACTGTCCTTAATTGAATTCTATCATCTACCAAAGTAGGTGTAGCACATGCTATTGATCTTTATAAAATAATACAAAAACTATCCATAAAATAGTTGAACTTTCAAGGACAAAAGTAGGATGAGTCCAGTTCCGGTAAGGCTATAGAAGAGCAGTTCTGATTTTCCACAAAGTTGGTCATGGCTGGTTTTGCCCATTGTAAATTGGCTAAAGACAACTTCACAGAACTACTCATCATGGACTAATCCATGGCTTTAATCTCTCTAGACTATTTCGGATTTTGCTTTGAAAGGAAAGAAAAGATGCTACTTAAATCGATACATGCCTTTGGATTTCGAATTTTTTGTCAACAAACAATTATATTTCCAAATCATATAGTTGAATATAGGCTACATCATGTCAGATGATAACCAAATTACAAAAGTATTAGGTTGAAAATTTTGGGTTGACAAAATTTATTAGGTTGAAAATTTTTAGAGTGATAAACATGGGTTGACAAAAGTGTTAGGTTGAAAAGTTTGGACTGCTAGATGGCCATCTAGGCGCAATCCACTCAAGGATTAATTCAAAGTTTTTTTTTTTTTAAATTAAATTTTATTAAGTTAAAAACTAAAATGTCATATGAGCCTGTTTGGCCTTGACTTCTTTTTTTTAATTTAAAAGCTATTATGAAGCTCTTATGAAAAATAATAGATTTTAAAATTAAGCTAAAATTAATTGATAAATTTCTTTTTATAAGTTATAATTTTTGTTAAAATTATCATAGAAGGTATTTCTTTTTTTTGAGAGGGTAATAGTGTAATTATTTTTAACAAATGAGGATATTTTTGAAACAAAAATAAAAATTCTCTTGTATTTTTAAAAGTAGAGAAGAAAAAGCTCCTCTTTGGAGCTTTTTTTTAAGCTTTTTTTTTTAAAATTTTGTTTTTTAAAAAAAAATTATTTTTTTTAAGAGCTTCTTAAAAGATTATGTTTGATCTGACTTTTACTTTTAAGAGATAGATAAACTAAAAAAAAGCTAGGCCAAACATGCACCAAGTCTAAAACCTTAACGGTTAGAAGACTTGACTTCTCTTAGCATAGAAAGCCACATTTGGAGAGGGTATTGCCCTTGTACAATTAGCAAAAGAATGTTGTGCAAAATACCTTTGGCAGCAAACATAAAAGAAAGGAGAAAAGGAACCCCTAAATAACAGGCTACAAGGATCATAAAAAGGTTATGATAATCCTAATCTTAACAAGAAAAACATGTAGGTGAAATCTGATAATAAAAAAATCTTAATTCAAGGTATTTACTTAATTTCATTTAAAAGATAATTAAAATTTAATTTATTATTATTTTATGTTATATGATATTTACGTCACATATTGATATATCATAATAAATGATGATGAAATATATTTATGTGATATAATTATAAAAAATGAGAAAAAATATCAAATCTTGAAAAATCAAAGGGTAGCCATCATATTAAGAGTTTGAGAATGAAATACACTTGCATTTGGTAAATGATTGAAAGAGATTCGGAAGTCCATTGGGTTGATATTAATTAAGACTTTACAAAAGCAGTAATAAGAGCCAAGGTGCTTGACTGTGACTTCCACTTGTCCCTTCACTTTCTCATATGCATGCCCTCTCCCACTACCAAAGGAGAGTGCGAGACAGGCACATAAGCCCATTATATGTAAGGCTCAAACACCACCATCTATATATTATGAGTATAAAAACTTTGCTCTCCTATTTTATATTTAGTGTTGTTTTGAACAGTTACCCAATGCACTCAATTTTAACCTTGATTCCAATCGGAATTGGACAACCCTTTTATCATTTTCTAATCAATGTTTGAATAGAATAGGTCAATTTTTCTGGAGACGCCCACCCAACCCACCAATATATGAAATGTCTAATCCCACATTTCTTATCTGGAGGTATCATATGAAAAACGTTAGAATTGTAAGAAATATAAGTGAAAATTACCCGAATAAATGTCAACGGCAGCCAAAATATATGCGATTTTAAGTTCCCTATAATCTAGAAATTATGTTTAATGCATCAAGGCAAGGATCCAAAACTATAAACAAAGAAGTGTCCAAAGTTTCTTCTGGCCAGACTATTAGCCAGATGATTGCTATATATGTGTCTCTTCTGAACTCTTTGATGAAAATCATTAGTGATAAGCCTTCTTTGCAATAATGGCAGGCCTCATCAAGACATATATTCAGCTCTTTTCGATTCTTATTGTTTTCTTAATTGTGCCTACAAGAGTTGTCATGGCGTTGCCACCGGCTGTCAAAGCAGCTTATTGGCCTTCATGGACGACAACGTTCCCACCATCGGCCATAGATACATCCTTGTTTACTCATATTTACTATGCTTTTCTCATGCCAAGCAACATCACCTATACATTCGAAATCCCAAGTTCAACAGCTCATCTGCTGTCAAATTTTACTACCACCCTCCATCACAAAAAGCCGCTGGTTAAAACCCTTTTCTCTATTGGTGGCGGAGGTGCTGATCCTCTTGTCTTCTCTCGCATGGCTTCTGAGGCAAAGACACGTAAAGCTTTTATAAATTCAGCCATAGAGGTGGCACGAAAGTTTGGTTTTGACGGGATGGACCTCGACTGGGAGTTCCCTAAAAACCCAAAAGATATGCAAGACTTGGGCGTTTTGTTTACGGAATGGCGGCAAGCAATCAACTATGAAGCTAAGGCCAGCCACCGAGCTCCTCTGCTTCTCACGGCGGCGGTGTACTTCTCCGTAGACTTTTTCTTGGATGAAGTCTACCGAAAATACCCAGTGGGCTCCATCAATCAAAATCTGGATTGGGTTAGTGCAATGTGTTTCGATTATCATGGAGGATGGGACACTTCAAAGACAGGCGCTCATGCTGCGCTTTATGACCCAAACAGTAATGTGAGTACAAGTTATGGCCTTAGGTCATGGATCAAAGCTGGGGTGCCTAGGAGCAAGCTGGTTATGGGCCTGCCCCTTTATGGTAGGACTTGGCAGCTCAAGGACCCAAATTCACATGGGATTGGATCGGCCGCAGTTGCAGTCGGTCCAGGAGACAGTGGGGTGTTGACGTTTGTCCAGGTGGAGGAGTTCAACAAGAAGAATGGTGCCAAGGTAATACATGACAGGGAAACCGTATCCACATATTCTTACGTTGGGTCAACCTGGATTGGGTATGATGATGCTTTATCAACAACGTTGAAGATTGGGTTTGCTCAGGCCCTTGGAATTCGTGGCTATTTCTTCTGGGCTCTTAGCTACGACAACGAGTGGAAAATCTCTAGACAAGGTAATACTGACGTTATATCCTGCTTTATTGACATACAATTACTAACCTGATGATTTTGTTACTCAACATTTTCTTGTGCTTGATATGCTTTTGCAGCTTCAAGAGCGTGGATTCTTGGTGAATGAAAACTGAAGCTCCTTCGGTCTGTATACTGTATTTGCCTAGTAGTAGTACCAGGTAAAGAGATACATAAATGCCAGTTGAACATCGATTTGAGTTATGCTGGTACAATGGAAGAATCTTAGTTTATCTTTTTATGCCTTTATCCAGTAAATCATGATAAAAACAATGTCTAATTGATCAATCCGAGTTGAACACGTTAGTTCATTTCGTCGAACTTCTCAAATCTTTTATTTCCATCAATAAACAACAAAGAAAATAATCTATTCATTACTTCACGATATAAAAAAATTACAAACCAACGATAGTTCACAAGAATAAAGGAATAATGAAATTTATTTATAACATGGTGCACACGAGCTTATATAAGGACGGAAAGAAAGAGAAACAGTTTCTGAGAGCTCCCACTGAATCATGCTCCGTGAAAGCTCCAGACTTTTGGTGAAGACTTCATCCGAATTCTGACTTCACAAGCTGCTAGTATATTCCTTCCCATGCATTTGATGCTGCCAGGCAAGCACATAAATCATAAAAGACCTGGAAGTGTATAAGCAACAAACCTATTTAACTACCCTTAATATGTTTTGCAATATTGATCATTGGATCCTCTGTTTCTCTAGCGTTAACTTGAATGAAAAATGTTAGTCTAAGGCCAATATGCTTTGAATGATGATCTAGCAATAAAAGGTTAACGTGAGATTCTGGGAATTAGTCGAAGGTTCAAGCTCTATTATCCCGATGATCAAGTTTATATTCAAATATTCTGCCTTAACCTACCTGCTGCTGAAAGAGTCCAGTTCATGTCATATCCAAGGGCCCAGAAGAAATAACCACCAAGGTTATGAGCCTTAGCATACTCAACCTTCTTTGCAACTGATGTTGGCCCATCATAACCAATCCAATCGGTTCCTGAATATGAATATTCTGATACGGTGTCCCCGTCATACACTACATGAGCATGATGGTCAGCATTGTAAGTTACAATGTCCTTGTACAACAATATGCCATTATCTCCAGGCCCAACTCCAATAGCAGGATCTCCAATTTTATGTTTTTTTGGGTCCTCCAATTCCCATGTTCTTCCATAAAGGGGCATGCCCATAACCAGCTTCTTTGGAGGGACCCCAATCTCAATCCAGGATGATATACCATAGCTTGTGCTGATATTGCTGGATTTATCGTAAAGCAAAGCATGCTCACCAGTGACGGAAGTGTCCCAACTTCCATGATAATCAAAGCACATAGGATTCACAAAATCAACATATTTTGCAATGGCATCACCAGGGTATGTCCTAGGCAGATCAAATAAAAAGCTGGAAGCAAAATAAACAGCAGCGCTTAAAAGAAGGCGGGGCTTGCCCGAGTCTGAAGCCTCACTCTTAACAGCCTGACGCCACTCTTTAAACAGCACTGAGAGGTTTGACATGTCATCTGGGTTACTAGGAAATTCCCAATCAATGTCAAGGCCATCAAAACCATATTTTCTGGCTGTAGCAATAGTAGATTTGATAAAGGCAGCACGATTATCAGGGTCACTAGCCATGCCGGATAAAGTACCAGGGCCTGAATTCGCTCCTCCTATGGATAACAGGGCTTTTGCTGGGGGCTTTTTGGCATGAAGGGTAGCTGTAAAGTTTCCCATCCATTCATCATCAGGTTGAGTAGTGGACAAGTTGTAAGTAGAGGCATCAATGCCAACAAAGGCATAAAACACATGCGTGAAGTACAAGGTAGGGATTGAGGAGGGAGGGAAACTATAAGCTAGCCATGAAGGCCAATAGCCACCTTTAATTCCATCATCAGAATAAGGTGGAGGAGTAGGAGCCGGTTGGGGTGATGGAGACGGGGAAATATTTTCAGGGTCAGCGCCCGGTGGCCACCCAATCATTTTCGTTGGTCTAGAATTCTGCCAGTAATTACGAGTCAACAAAGTAGGAAATGAAGCAGCAGAGAATGAGATATTCGCACCAAGGATTAAGACAACGGCCAAGACGAACGATGCCATTTTTTGCTTGGCCATCGGTTAGGACATTGTGACGATAACTTGAAATTTAATGACTTTTTTTCCAGTTGTCAGAACCAATGGAGTATATGCTGTTGTATATAGAGCATGTGGCAGTAGTATAACTAAGCTATGGTTTCATCGATTTACTCGATTTGTTGTGTCTGGGGTGTTCTGTTTGGATATGTCGGGCAGAAACTTAAATTCTTGTGAATCCTCATGTTGTTTCCGAGGTTTGCTATCGGCCAGCTTTCTTGTTAATTAAACAATCATGTTTGAAAACATCAAAAATATTGTAGTAACTGTTGTTCTGGACGGGGCATTGGGCAGTGAAGCTTTTCCTTAATGATGGAGTACTTAAGCAGTAATGAAGGTTAAGCAAGTTTCAATGGCATCAAGCATATTTCCTTCTTCCCCTCGTCCAAAAGCTACTTTCCAATCCAATTTTGTTTTGTTAATATCTTTCCTTGTTACTTTAGCTCTCAATAGAGGAATAACTTGGTAACAAGTTCAATTTCTCTTTGGCATTCATTCTTAAGTACTTTATATTTTGGATGAATCAATAAACCCATTCACATAGATACGAAATAGAATCACAAACAGAAAAATACTCGTCGACAAGCAGATATTCGGAAAACCAGCTGCGAACAGCTCATTTTGGTCATATGAATGATACAAAAGCGACCCTTCCAATGGTCCAACATTATTACAGTACTCCATGAACTGACGTAATAAGCTCGACCATCATGAGTTTGAGACTTGAGAGTGATCTTTGGCATTTGCGTAAAGCATAATGCATTAAACAAAGGCAAACCCACGCTCAAATTTTAGTGAATTGCTTCTTTGTTTGCATCCTATATTGTTGCTGGTTGGATTTTGCCCCAAGGTCTGGATACATGGATCCATGAACAAACCCACATAATTCCATTAATTAAACTTGGATGGCATTGATACAACCACCGATTGTTTTCCTAAAAAGCTATGTATGCATTATTTCCTGCTTAAAGAACAGAGTTCGAATCGTCCCTCCCCAATTAAAAAAAAAATGTGATTTTGATGTAAATTCATTGATACTTTTTGGTAGCTTAGGCCTTTTAGTGATATTGACTTGCCAAGGAAGTCCAGAATTAGAGGTGACAAGGATTGGGGCTTGGACCGTACAGGGACTCATGACCGCTAACTGTTAAATTTGATGTTTTAAGCCTTTATTTCGGCCAGCTTTTTTGTATTGAAAAATGGTCTTGTTAGTTTGGATATTTACATTCTCGAAAACATCAAGAGTAAACTGACCTTAGGAGAAAGACAACTTTGTATTTTCTTTTAGAAGTTCTATTGAGCTTCACAAATATTTGCTGGAAATAGGACACCACCTTGCTGATATGCTCAGCTAGGAAATCCATGCTGCACTCAAGCCACTGGATTTAACTAAAGCAGAAGCTCTTACTAATGGTTTTGCAAATTAGTAGATGATTAACATCACAATCCATAATGAAACTGTAGAGAGAGATGATGCTTTAACGCTATATTTAGAGAATTATCCTTCATTTGGATAAGAGTAACACGAATTTTTTCTGCTTAAGATAGGTAAAATGAATGCGGAATGTCTAACTCATCTCCGGACAACAAAATTGTAGCTTTAACCTGAGAAAAGGTCCGGCAAAATCAGTTTAATCAGTTACGATATGAGCCAGCTCCATGATTACTGGTTAGGGTTTCCACAAGGTCCTGCAGACAGATGAATAAAATGAATTTGATCTTTCTTTAACTACTTTCAAGAGAATTAAAATTGAACAAATCCACATAGATAGATAGATAGAGAGCAAGCGAGAGACAGAGATCATTTACCTTATGCAATCAGCTATCTGAGAGACACACAAATGATGCTAAAACGAGCTATGCTTTTCTCTCATCCAGTCAACAAAATTATCAAGGATCAAGGGCCAAGCTTGGGTTGCATCATAATTTTCAAGATCTGGAAAATTAATCTGCTAGCAAGGATTCAAATTATTATTGATGCCTTAGATTGCTTGAAGGGAAAAACAAAGGCAAACTAATACCTTTTCATCAAAAATCATACATAGTTCAGTTTTATCAATGCAATATAAAATAAAAGCACATACGTCAACCACCACCAAATGAATCTAGGATGCATTTTTTATCCCTTTGAATGTCATTTCTTATTTTCTTTGCTTTACTTCTTTCTTCCTTTTGGCAACTGACACTAAATTTAAATGCAAAGGGAAAGAAACAATTCATGCTAAAGAGTTTTTGAGGAAACTAACAGTAATAAATTTTTCCTTTTTTTTCAATAGGCTTACCTCCTGGCAAAAACGTAGAAAATTTATCCACTGGTCCAAATTTATTACTTTGTAATCACTCTGTACCTGCCAGAAAATCATGGCCATGCATCACAAAACATGTCGTGGAACATAAATGCTGATTATAAACAGTGCATCTTATCAGTATTTCTTTTGCTAAAGATTAAACAATAACAGCCTCATAAACAAAATTGGCTACCTACCTTTAGATACTCAATTAGTAAATCAACCTGGGGACGAAATTGGGCCCCTAGAACAAGATTCAACAATTCACAGATGCTTTCAATGTCCACACTCTTTTGCATCTCCTCTGAGGCAATTGATCAATGTCAGCTTTCTATTAGAAAACAAAAACAAATTCCAAGAAAAGATAAGCCAGGCATGGTGAAAAAAAAGGGCTGATTTTATTCAATTAAAGGACAAACCTGTCAGGCAGTATCGAAATGCATAGGAATAGAAACTGTCATAATTTGATGGCTTCCCCACCTTTTTTTCAGATATAGAAAATGTAAAATTAGTACTACCACTCAATTGCTTACTTGTCAACTGGAAAATGACTATATAATGATTGCAATAACTGTTCCAATGGATACAAGTACCTCCTTCTCCAGTTCAGGAAGTGCCTTTTTTAGTTTGCTAATTGAATCAACCCTCAACTCTTTCAGGCCAGTTCGCCACTCATCCTGATTCAGTGCAAGAGAAGAAATAAGGTGGTCATTCGTCTACCCACAGTTCACTTCTTCTATTGTGTTATCTATCAAATGCGGACATCATATAAGTAGTGCTTCTGCTCACCTGGGTAAAATAGCCCTGCCTTTGAGCTTTTAATTTCCTGAGATATGCAGAGCACATGATGTTAGAAGAAACCCAGACCAAAGTATAGGTCCAGTAATATATCCACAGAATATACTATACCAAGCAAGCATCAATATCCTCACATCAGTGCAGTCCACTCCTAGATCTGAACAGAGTGCTTCAATACCATCTGGACTGGTCAAGCAAACAAAGAGTATTAGAAAAGGATATGCATGCAATCCTATAAAGAAAATCTCTCTTGCACATCCAATGGGGCTTATGTTAACTTATTCAGATCAAATAGATAAGGAAAAAATTATAGCTCTTTCGTGTTTTTCAAGGGAACTCATCACTTTTTCACCCAATGGAAATGCAGCTAAAAAAAATCCTTAACTGAAAGTTGTTCTTAATGGAAGCACTTTTCAATAAGTACGTTGATATGAAATTTAAATCTACATATGATACAATAAAATGCTGAGACATTATGTTCAAAACCACTAATTTAAGAAGGTTCATGAGCTTTTCATCAGCATTATGTTCCACATTTTAAAACAGAAAAGAGATGAATTCTAACATCTTTAAGGATCAATACTGAGACAGATCCTTGACCTTGAAAATGATAACAGTATGATTTGGATAAATATAGTGAATTTATTTAACTTCTTCTTCTATTGTATTTGTATCGAAAGGACACCAATCACTGTTGACATAGCTGGTGTGAACATAATACTATTCAGTAACTCTACAAATGTAAAAAATGTAGACAGAATATACTTACTCAATCATGCCTAATGAACTATTAGCATATGAATCGAACATGCGATCTATTCTTACAAACCCTTTTGTTTTAGCTTTACTTGAGACTGAAAAAAGAAGAAAAAAGAAATAGCATTATTGAATTAGAAATACCAGACACTCCAAAATAAAAAACCCACAAAAGTTTAGTGGAATAATAACAAGCATATTTGGGGGGTGGGGGGGAGAACTCTTATAGCCCAATCAACTGAGGGTAACAGGCATTATCATTATTTTATCTATTTAACAAACATTTAATTTAAATTGCAATATGATACAAAATGCCGATTCCAATGGTTTTCAGGTGCCAACATCAGGCAAGCGGGTCTCTACCAAGATTACCATATTATAGGAATCAACATTCTCAGGATGCTACTTTACCGACAATATAACCTATAAGGTCACTGTGTCCTATTTAGAACTATCCTAAATAAAAGTAAGGTCCTTTTCAACAGGTCCAACATTCAACCTGTCTTCCCTACTCCTTACCTAACGTAAAGTCTAATGTTAACAACTCCATGTCAATCAGACCCTTCTTTTTGATGTAGCATTCTCCAAGCACACAAAGAGTACTACTTTCCCTAACTTGCTGTGAAAGGTTAAACCATAAACATCAATTTTAATAAAAATTCATTAAAGGGTATGTAACTAAATTTAAGTGGAGAGGTAGTAATAAGCTGCAATTACATTCAAGCCACAAAACCCACCAACTATGAATGCTAACCCAATGATGCCAAGATAATAATCAAGGAAAAGAAGAAAACAAGAGCCGAATCAGATTTGTTAGGTCATTAATCAATTCATATTCTTTTCTTGAACTAAGACGTTTCTTTGCTGCAAAAAAAGTAATCTAAAAAAACAAAAAGACAAAAGTGTTAACCGAAGATCGTTAAAAATAAAGTTACCGTACGATTTTTCAATTTAATATATTCTCTTTTTCCCGCGGTTTCTGAGAAACCGATCAGAATAGAATAAATCGTCATTCAACATTCGAACAAAAGAAAACAAACCAACGCCGACGACAGTAAAGAACCTTTCATCATAACTAGCCATAAATCAATCGGGTTACCGTAATTCTCGCTTAAATTCTTCTATTTTCTTTAATCTTTTTTCCCGCTCTTTCTCGCGTACCAAACATAGACAAATTCTTCTTCTTTTTTTCTTTTCAAAAAAGAAGAAAAAGAAAATAGAGAGGGAGAAGGGGGGGGAATACCAGAACTACCGTCGGATGATGTGACCGATAAGGAGTTGGGTGGGGCCGACTTTCGCTTAGGTGCGCGAGGAGGCATTGCGTTAAAAGAGATGCTGCGGAGGAGCAACCACAGCCACTCGATTTGCTGACCAATGACTAAGTTAGAAAAACCCAGAACCCTAGATCCAATAATTTTAGAGAGAGAGAATGAGAGAGTAGACGAGTTTGGGTTGGTGGGGATTTTGGCTTTTGTACTGTTTATATATAAGAGATGAGTGAGACTGAAAAAAAAACAAAAAAACAAAAAACATCTGAATATTACAGAGACAGAAGCTTCCTTACAAGGCCAGCTTCTTTTAGGGGGAGGTGTTGTCCTTGGACCCGAGCATCTGCGCTTGGCGGGCGTGTGAGCTACTATGATTTGGATGGATCGCCAATCACGAATGGGCTCGAATTTTTTTAACCCACATTGGAATCTATTTTGGACTGTCATAGGCCCATTGGGTCAAAAATCCATTACATCAAAATCAAATAATCAATAGCATTAAATTCGATTATTAATATTTGTTAAAAACACGAATTTAAAGTTAAATTATAAATAAAAAATTAATTTTTATATATTATTAATAAAAATTAAATTAATAAATTAAAGTGGCTTGTAAAAAAATTAAAAATTTAATATGATTAATAAATTTTAATAACTAGTATATTAATTAAAGTAATTTATAAACAAAAATATAATCTATAAAATTAAAATTTAACAGTAAATTTTATTATTTATAATTAGGTTTGAGTATTGAAATACCCTATGACCACTACTTACACCTAACCCAAATTAGTGACAAATGATAGTTTTATTATCGAATCGATATCTAAACCCAATTATAAGATATTTTGATCATACTTAATTAAGTTAGATAGTATCAAGTATCTGATTATAAAATATCTATTGTCATCCCTACACGATACTTTATCAATGTTTTTATTTGTTTTTTTAAAACAATGTCTTCAATCTTTTGATAAAAAGATGTTTCGATCTTATTTTTAAGCAAGATAAAAAGAAGTATTAATAGATTCTGAGGAGCAAAACTTGAGATTTTAATTTAAAGGTTTCGAATATTAATTTTGATACGAGCAAAATGAGATTTATCATTTTTAAATTGAGAGAAGTTTATTTCTCGTTTGTATAAATAATATCTCACATATATTAAAAAAAAAGAAAAAAAAGGTTAATAAGAGGTATAACAATCTTTTTAGAACATGTGACTAACATTTTAAACAAAGTTAAAAGATGAAAGTATGATTTTTTTTAATTAATCAATTACAATAGAAATCATAATAAGTTAGGATTATGAGGAATTTGTTCTTATTGAAAGATTGTTTTAAGTACAAGTTTAAAAAATATTGGAGAAGGCCCAAAAAATATGGGCTTAAAATGTTTGATTTGGGCCCAAAATCACCGACAAAAGTCCATATCACGGCTGTCAAAGTCCACCAAAAGGCCCAACAAGGAAAACCCTAAAATCCCAGACGCAGCACAAATTTATGTTCGAGCGATTTCAATCTTCAGAGCCTAGCACTCCGCAGCTTCAAGACCCTAGCGCCGCATCCGCTCCCAACCGCTAAAGATGGTAATCTCCCTCCTTCCTTCCTCTTCTACCTCATCTTAGTCCTTGGATAAGTGTATGAGCTAGTCGTTTTAAGCTTTGTATTGCTGTAGTTCTTCTTCATTTTCCTTCTGCAAAAATGGTTGGTTATCTCTGTTTATATGTGAGCAAAGTTGTAAATGGTATACCTTTCTGATGTTTTGAATGGTTTATTTGACATGGCAGCCTTCGCACAAGACTTTCATGATCAAGAAGAAGCTGGCCAAGAAGATGAGGCAGAACAGGCCTATCCCTTACTGGATCCGCATGCGCACCGACAACACCATCAGGTCAAACATGTTTTCTTCATTATTTGCATTAGGTTCTGTTTTTATTTCATTTTTAAGGTGTTTTCGGAGCATGTGTTGATGGGTTCTTTTCAAATGTTTTTTTTGGGGTGCAGGTACAATGCGAAGCGTAGGCACTGGCGCCGCACCAAGCTAGGGTTCTAAGCTCGATGGGCTTATTTGGATTCAAGCTTTCTTTTTTGTTTTTCCAAGTTTATTTGCAGACTTTTTGATGTCGCATTTAATATTGGGAACTACTGAGAGGTTCTTTCAATAGATATTTTGATGAGATTGTTGGCAATACTTCAAGTTGTAGGTTCGACTTTGTTTTAGCTAATATTTGATTCTATATTCTGCTTTTAGTTCATTATTATCTTTATCTTCATTTGAGTGCCCAGTGTTGAATTTGGCTGTGCTGGTTGATTTAACTTAGCTTGATAGGATAAGCTGTTCTCACCTGGATGATCTGTATGTGCTCGAGAGACTTTGTTGAGTTTATTTGAAACTGATTTGTTGCCTTGTTAAGAATAAGTTAACACTGTAATGGCGTATGTTGCATTAATGAACTTGAAATTTTTAGGTAATAGTGATATTGCTTAAACCAGTACTCTTGAGTGACATGATTCATTAAGTTTTCTCAGAGCAGTGTTGCTCATCTGTTATTGAAAAAACTTGTGAGGTATGTTATATTGACTATTAGAGACAATATGAAGAGTGTAGGAGTTTGGTTCAGAGTAGGAAGAGGACTGTGATTTGAAGAGTGGATTACTGGTTTTTCCATTTAAGATTGTCATGAAGTTTGTTTGATAGGGGCAATTGCTTTGTATATTTATAGACTAGGAGAGCATTTAGGTAGTTTGAAATGGAATATACTTTTGAGTAGGGAAGTTCACAGTTAATAAGGTCATATAAGTAAGTTGTGCAAATGAATACCTTGGTTGAGTGACTTTAGGTAGATGGATTAATAGAGGAATATAGTGGTGCTATTTACATTGGATTGGAAGTGGAGAGTTTGTAAAATTTAGATATAATAAATCAATGGGAACTAGAGAGATAAGCGACATTGCAAGTAATGCCCATGGTTCCATGACGGGTGTGATGGTCAATTGGTCATGGTTGATTGATAGCTGTTAAGTTGAAGATGAGATATGGTCAGAGAATTTGTGCAAGTGTGTGTTAGTACTCGATGTTTTAGAGGAATAGAGGAGACTTATATGAGTGTTAGAATGAAAAAGTTTTGAAGTTGGGACTGTCGAAAATATTTTTTACTGTCAAAAATATTTGTCACAACATTAGCATTAATCTATTTAAGATCAAGTCCGCTGATCTCAAGATAAATGCATTGTAATTCTTTAGCATTAAGCCATGCAAATATATATTAAACCAAGATGGATAAAAAACAGTTCCATCAAGTTCGTTGTTAATAATCTGGATTTGGTAGAAGACTGGTGTGAGAAAACTAAGTCATGCTAGACAGCTCTATCCAGAAAACTTAAAACAGGCAAGACAAAATCGCATGGCAAAACGGGGCACCGATCAAACATCCTAGATGCAGTACCAACAATAAAAAACCAATCTGAAATTTTCAGATGGGGAGAAGAGCAGATATGAGGATCAAAGAAGCAACAACAAAAGTCCCATCAGGGGCTGTTTCAAATCTGAGGAAGGAAGGAGAGCAAAGCATATCTGGCTGAAGGAAGAGAGATTTGCTGCCAGAGGAAGCCCAAACAGCGCTGATGCAGGAACCGAGGGTGGAGGTGGAAGGAAGGAAGGAGGGTGTGACGGTCGAGAAGCAGGAATGACAGAGTCTTTTTTGGCTCTCTTTGAAAATTATC
The DNA here is from genome assembly GCF_000208745.1 of Theobroma cacao. NCBI lineage: Eukaryota > Viridiplantae > Streptophyta > Magnoliopsida > Malvales > Malvaceae > Theobroma > Theobroma cacao. The sequence continues at coordinate 1,799,581 of NC_030858.1, forward strand.
TTACACCCCTCAGGGACGTTCCGTAAAATATTTTTCTCTTGGACCTCATTTTCAGTCATCCAAACACCACTACCTCATGAAAATGTTTTTCGGAAAAGTTTTTCCTTCAAAACGAATGAACGCTGATATTGTGTTAGTTGTGGGTGTGATAGGTAATTCCTAGTATAATACACATGCATCAATGTACTTACGTTGCATTATAGTTTTGACATTTTGGCATAATATACATGCATCATATTTGTGCAGATTCTTCAGAATCGTATCTTCACATTAAATGCTACATCAATGTGTTTGTAATTTGCGTACAAGGAGCAGAAAAGATATGGAGCTTCCCCATTGAGTTTTGCTTCTGTGCTACATGTCAGCCCTTTTGCCTGTTGTCTTAGTTGTTGTGACGCCTTTCACGAGAGCATCTTTACATTTGCTAAGCAGCTTCCGTGGACTATGAAGGATTTGTGTCATATGAATATGGTCCTTTATGGCCTAATGGCCTGTTGGAAGCAAATGATTGTAAAGAAATAATCATGATTTTTCTTATTTCTCATTAGATTATTGTCAATTTTTCATAGTGCGATTAACAGAATTTAACATGTAGCCAAAAGAAAATGACTACTAATGCTGAGATATCCCAATTTCCTAAGATATATGATTATCAAGAGACAGGAACAAGGTACTTCCATGATCCAACCCTTTTCGTTCTGTTAATGGTTCCTTGTATTTCTGCAGAAATTCCTCTTTCTTGGTTACCATTTGATGCCAGCATTAGCTTTCACTTGTCAGCTTGTTTTTGGTGGCTGATATTTTGACGCCCAAAAATGAAATGTCAACCCTTCAGTAGAAAAAGAAGAATGTGGGGTGACACTTGTTTTCGACACAAACCATAGAAAGCTTCATTCAAAGCTCTTTACGGACAGTTAAGTTCTGTAATATAAAAGGCTGTCAGATGCTCTAATAAAACAGTTAACGGCAACTAAAAGACCGGGACTTCTGGCCAGCCACAGATCAAAGATAGGACCAGCCCGAATTCAATGTCGTTACTTTCTTCCTCTCGTTTTCTTTCAAATGTTGGTTATAAAACCATTACACTTCATGCCAAAGACTGCTGTCTCCTTCAAGAACAAGTAATCTCCTATTCTCATTTTCCTCTCGGCACCGGTCCAGTGTTATGGAGGACGGGAAAGCCTGACCAGGGGCAGCTACCACAATAACCTGAAGAAAGAAGGAACTCAAAGATCAGTTCCTGTGATCAAGAGCTTTCTTCTTTCTTCTCTTAAACAAGGTCCTGGTTTGTTATTCTGTTTTCCGGATTGTCCGTAGCCATGGCTTCCGATGGCGACACCTCTTTGGAGCAGATAAAAAACGAGACTGTTGACCTTGTAAGCATTTGAAACCATTGTTTTTTTCCTGTTAGCTTCCGTTTGTATGGTTTCTGTTGGTTTTTGTTTCTAAAAATGTTGATAAAATGGTGTTTATGTAGGAGCGCATCCCCGTGGAGGAGGTTTTTGAGCAGCTGAAATGTACGCGAGAGGGTTTGACAACAGCAGAAGGAGAGAAAAGGCTCGAAATCTTTGGCCCTAACAAGCTTGAAGAGAAGAAAGAGTGCAAATTTCTCAAGTTCTTGGGCTTCATGTGGAATCCTCTGTCGTGGGTTATGGAGGCTGCTGCTATCATGGCCATTGTTTTGGCCAACGGAGGAGGCAAGCCTCCAGACTGGCAAGACTTCGTTGGTATCGTTGCTTTGCTTTTTATCAACTCAACTATCAGTTTCATTGAGGAAAACAACGCTGGCAACGCGGCAGCTGCTTTGATGGCTGGTCTTGCCCCCAAAACTAAGGTAACTCTTGTTTGTTCCTTTTTATTCATGTCTCACTGCTTCTTGGGATTCTCTTTTCCTGGTTCTATCAACATCATGTTTCACTTTTGTAGGTGTTGAGAGATGGCAAATGGGGTGAGCAAGATGCAGCAATTCTGGTACCAGGAGATGTAATTAGTGTCAAATTGGGAGATATCATCCCTGCTGATGCTCGTCTCTTGGAGGGTGATGCACTCAAGATTGATCAGTCTGCCCTCACTGGTGAGTCCCTACCTGTTACCAAGAATCCAGGTGATGAGGTCTTCTCTGGATCCACCTGCAAACAAGGTGAGATTGAGGCTGTTGTCATTGCCACCGGTGTCCATACCTTCTTTGGCAAGGCTGCTCACCTTGTTGACAGCACCAACAATGTTGGTCACTTCCAAAAGGTACCATCGATGTGGTTGTTTCGTTATGATGGTTCAATTTGATAATGTTTACATTATGTAATAACCCATTGCATCATGTTCCTTAATGGCGCAGGTGTTGACTGCCATTGGTAACTTCTGTATCTGCTCGATTGCTGTGGGAATGCTCATTGAGATCATAGTGATGTACCCAATCCAGCACAGGAGGTACAGAGATGGTATTGACAACCTGTTGGTGCTTCTCATTGGAGGAATCCCGATCGCCATGCCTACAGTCTTGTCTGTGACAATGGCTATTGGGTCTCACCGCTTGTCAGAGCAAGGTGCCATCACCAAGAGGATGACTGCCATTGAAGAAATGGCAGGAATGGATGTCCTGTGCAGTGATAAGACCGGGACCCTCACCCTCAACAAGCTAACAGTAGACAGGAGTCTCATTGAGGTTGGTTATTAGCAGTTTTGCTAACTTTTTAACAAGGTTTCAAGTGCATGAACTTGGTATTTATTATGAGTATATTTATATCTCCAGGTGTTCGCAAGTGGTATTGACAAGGACACCCTTATGCTGCTTGCTGCAAGGGCTTCCAGGGTTGAAAACCAGGATGCCATTGACGCTTCAATTGTAGGGATGTTGGGCGACCCCAAAGAGGTATCTGATACGGCCCCCATTTCATTCAAACAGGCTGAAATAGCGGAGCTATTGCATTGAGTTACTAATATTTTGTTCTTTTGAATCTACAGGCAAGGGCTGGAATCACTGAGTTGCACTTCTTTCCCTTTAACCCTGTGGATAAGCGCACTGCTATCACCTACATCGACAGTGATGGCGAGTGGCATCGTTGCAGCAAGGGTGCTCCTGAGCAGGTAAGATACTACACCAATTGAACTGCAATGATATTTCATTTCTGATCTCTAAACTATCACTGGTTGTACAAGTGTGGCTCTTCAATCCAAAATCTAATGTTATTTGGTACCAGATCATTGACCTTTGTGGGCTAACTGGAGAGTTGAGGAAGAAGGCGCTTGGTGTCATTGACAACTTTGCTGACCGTGGCCTTCGCTCCTTGGCAGTTGCTAGACAGGTGGATGACCCTAAATCTAATATGCACATACATGATTCTATACGAGTGTCTATTAAGATTGACCACTTCTCTAACCAATTTTTTCTGCCTTTTCACAGACGATTCCAGAGAAAACAAAGGAGAGCGCTGGAGGACCTTGGGAGTTTGTGGGTCTTTTGCCTCTCTTTGATCCTCCAAGGCATGACAGTGCTGAGACTATTCGACGGGCCCTTGACCTTGGTGTTAATGTTAAGATGATCACTGGTGACCAGCTGGCCATTGGCAAAGAGACTGGTCGCAGACTTGGCATGGGCACTAACATGTATCCTTCTTCCTCCCTCCTTGGACAGAGTAAGGATGAGGCTATTGCCGCCATTCCTGTTGATGAGCTCATTGAGAAGGCTGATGGATTTGCCGGAGTCTTCCCTGGTAATTGGATAATCATCTCGAGTTCTCAAATTACAAAAAACAGCAATGAAATGTGTTAGGAAGGTACTTAATTTAATTACTGAAAATTTTGTTGTATGCAGAGCACAAGTACGAGATTGTTAAAAGGCTCCAAGATCGGAAGCACATCTGTGGCATGACAGGAGATGGTGTGAACGATGCCCCAGCACTTAAGAAGGCAGATATTGGTATTGCTGTGGCTGATGCAACTGATGCTGCCAGAAGCGCCTCAGACATAGTCTTAACCGAGCCAGGATTGAGTGTGATTGTGAGCGCAGTATTGACAAGCAGAGCCATCTTTCAGAGGATGAAGAACTACACAATTTATGCTGTTTCCATCACAATTCGTATTGTGATGGGATTCATGCTTGTTGCTCTAATCTGGAAGTTTGACTTCTCACCATTCATGGTCTTGATCATTGCCATCCTCAATGATGGAACCATCATGACTATCTCCAAGGACAGGGTCAAGCCATCTCCTATGCCCGACTCATGGAAGCTGAATGAAATCTTCGCCACAGGGATTGTTCTTGGGGCCTACATGGCTATCATCTCCGTGCTCTTTTTCTGGCTCGCTCATGACACTGACTTCTTCACTGTGAGTGAATCACACTGACAACAAATTAACCAAATTAATTATACTATATCAAAGATGACAAAAATTAATATCGTTTTCCATTTTTGCAGGAGAAGTTTGGCGTGAGGCCAATCCATGATAACATAGATGAGCTTACTTCGGCTCTCTACCTTCAAGTGAGTATTATCAGTCAAGCACTCATCTTTGTGACAAGGTCAAGGAGCTGGTCCTTTGTTGAGCGCCCTGGTCTCTTGCTTATCGGAGCCTTCATTGCAGCACAGCTGGTGACTACATTTATATTTTTTTAAAGTTTCACTTCTATGCATTGATTATAGTCATAGTATAGGCAAGTTTTATCCAAAATTATGACTCTTTTGCTTTGTCCCACCAGGTGGCTACTCTCATAGCCGTGTATGCAAGCTGGGGCTTCGCCAGGATCCAAGGCATTGGATGGGGATGGGCAGGAGTTATCTGGCTCTTCAGCTTGATTACCTACATCCCTCTTGATATCCTCAAGTTCATCATCCGCTACTCCTTGAGTGGCAAAGCCTGGGATAACCTGCTTCAGAACAAGGTCAAAAATATTCTTGTTAGACATATTTGTGCGTCCTCTGTATACATCTTGAGCTTAATTTCATTTTGTTCTTTCCGATTATCAATTTAGACCGCATTCACGACAAAGAAGGACTACGGAAAGGGAGAGAGGGAGGCACAATGGGCAGCGGCTCAACGTACCCTTCACGGCCTTTCACCCCCAGAAACCGTTTTGAACGACAAGAGCTACCACGAGTTGTCAGAAATAGCTGAGCAGGCTAAGAAGCGTGCTGAGGTTGCAAGGTAAAGTCCAAAGGGCCTGAGCCAGCCAGCCACCATTATAAGGAACATTGCTTTATATTATATGTTTCTAACTATACACGATTCACAAATCACAACTTAACTGAAAACATCATTTTGGCAGGCTGAGGGAGCTCCACACTCTCAAGGGTCACGTTGAGTCAGTGGTCAAGTTGAAGGGGCTGGACATTGATACCATCCAGCAGCACTACACAGTATAATTCAGGTGGTGGAACAAATTTAAGGATGGAGCACAGGGAAAGCTGAGAGACTAGGCGATTTTAATATTTCTCTCTTCCCTGCTTTGTTCTTGTCCTGATTTTTTTTTCTTTGGGAGAGGGACAAAAAATGGGGATTAGTTGTTATTGATTTTGACAACCCTATTACAATGGAATGAAAGAAAAGATTAAAGAAATTGTTACACCAAGTATAGTTATTATAATTTTTATCTTACTGTATATATCATGTTCTTTCTTCCCATACAAGCTCTTCTATTATAGTTGTCTATCAAACATAAATTCACCCTCAGCCATCAAAGTGTCATCAGTAATCTTTGTAAAATATGCCCTCGTGAAATATACTTTATGTTTTTCTAAATTTTGTCTCTTTGATTACTCTCTCTTTATATTAGTAGTTTAGTAAATAGTAATATGCAGAATGTTCTGCGATTGTAATTTTGATAAACGAAAATCATATGAAATTATTATAAATCATAATATTACTGAAGAAAAAGTATTGTAAGGAAGTTACTGAATAAATTACTGTAACACAATATAATTTCATAAAAGCCATAGCCTTTGCTTGATTGTGAGTACCAATAAGACGCTTAAAGGTTAGAGTCCTAGAATACCAAAATCTATACCTGGTGTTACTTGTCTACGCCAGTGCCAAAATAGTCAGCTGTCCAAGCACTATGCCCTGAAGTCCGATCTTAAGGATGTCTTCTAGTTCATGGGCTTATGGCCCATTTATCTTTCAAAACGTGGGCCAATTTCCCCACATTCCAGATGATTCGAAGTCCATTTCCCCCACTTTCCAAAGCCCGGAAGATTAAACGGCTGGATACTTGCCACGTAGGTAGTACAGTATTCTTTGGCCGCCAAGATTATTTCCCGCCCAAAACCAGCCAATAATCTTATATCTAAACACCTATATAAATAAAAAACCACGAAATAGAATTAGCCAATAATAATTACCAAACAAAGGAAAAAACCCTCTCGTTTTCCTCTCTTCATTTCTCATTTCTGTTATCAAATCTTTGTCTCCTATGGCGTCTCAGAATCTAACGGAGTATGAACGTAAAAGACTCGAAAACATAAAGAGAAACGATGAAATGATGGCCGCCCTCAAAATCCACTCCAAAGCCGCCACTCTCTCTGCCACTGCCAAACGCCAAAGGTAAATCCATCTGCATTTTCATCTATCTCTGTTACTATGATTTGATGCAACATTTTATTTTTATTTTTTTAAAAAAATATGTTTGCAGGGCTAAAACTTATAAAGTGAGTCCAGTGAAGAAACCCAAGGCTGGGATCCCTATTGTAATCCGACGATCGTTGAGAACAAGAGGTATGCCGCCAGATTCAAAGGGTTTGGCTGATGATTTTTGTGACAATTTTGATAAAAACCCAAAATCTGTTAGCCCTTCAAAGCCGCATTCGCCGCGTGTTTTGGGTCCTATAAGTATGAGTGATGCTTTTAGTGGAGACGAAATGGCGTCTAATAAAATGCTGATTGAGACAATTTTGAGTATTTCAAAGAAAACCCAAGTTGGTATTTCAGTTGTGGAGGAGTTTGATGATGTTAAGGATGTTAAGGAGGAGATTTTGAGTGATATTGATGAAAAAGGAAAATCGGGTTCTTGCAAAATTGAGGTTTCGGAATGCCCAGTGAAGGTGGAGGAAGTTAAAGAAGAGTTTGAAGGTGGAAAAAGCGAGTCGGTTTCTTGTGGTTTGGTTAAGGGTATGGTTAAAAATGAGTATTTTGATGGTTCAGTTAATATTGAAAAGAGTGATCCTTGGCTGGAATCATTGGATTTGAAACCAGAGAATGTAGCACGGCTTTTGCCTGGAAGGATTATAGTGGTTAAGTTTTTCCCTTGCAGCAGTATGAGGATGATTGCAGCGGGGAACAAATTTGGGAATGTTGCATTTTGGAATGTGGATTGCGAGGATGAAAAAGAAGATGGGATATATCTGTATCGCCCGCATACAGGTCCTATTTCTGGGATTTTGATTCCGCAGTATTCAATGTCAAAGGTACTTTTGGTTTCAGAGGGTTTACTTTCATGAATTTTGAAGATGCAGAATTATTACTTCAGGGTTAACAATTTGTTAAATATAATGTTTTCTCTATATTTATTGCATTTGAGTGCAGATCTTTACCAGCTGTTATGATGGTTTTCTTCGAATGATGGATGCTGAGAAGGAAGTATTTGATCTTGTGCATTACGGCGATGATATATTTTCCATCTCTCAACAGCCTGATAATTTTACAAGCTTGTATTTTGGTGAGGGCCGGGGAGGGCTGAACATCTGGGATATTCGGACAGGGAAGTCCAGCAAAAATTGGATGTTGCATGAAGACAGGATCAACACCATAGACTTCAACTCACAGAACCCCAACATTATGGCAACCAGTTCCACCGATGGAACTGCTTGCATATGGGATTTAAGGAGTATGAGTGCACATAAACCCAAAACCTTGAAGACTGTGAGCCATAGTAGGGCTGTTCATTCTGCTTATTTCTCACCCTCTGGAAGCTCTCTCGCAACAACTAGGTATTGAGTTTTGTCGGAACCTAAACCCTCTTTTGGTGATTTTCAGGATAAATATATTGATGCTTAAATTTCGTTCTACTTTTGAGTATTCAGTTTTAGCACTTTGCCAATAGTGAGTCTTTAGTTGTTAACTGATAACTTTTCGTTTAAAATCTACTCCTAGAATTTATCTTCAACACTGATTAAGCACCCTGCTTTGCAGGAGAAACTTATTATATGTCAAATAAAGATAACTTGAATGGATGTCCCTCTGTGTTGAGACATAGCTTCTATTCCTTTGGGCATGTCTTTTGTCGTAGGTTGTTCTGAAACGTTATCTTATTTATGAATTGATGTCATGCTTTTGGCTTATACATGTAAATGGAATTCATTGCTTAAAATTGGTGATTTTATCTGGATAACTGCAGAATTTGTTATGGTTGCATAGTGTTTTCTACAATTACCTTAAGGCAACTAGTACTTAATGCGATCCTGGTCTTTGTTGGACTAATATTTTTTCTTTTCATTTAGTTTGGACAACAAGGTTGGTATAATAAGTGGACTCAATTTTGAGGACATTTCTATGATATACCATGATAATCATACAGGAAGATGGCTTTCTTCTTTCAGGTAGGCTTTTGCTAGTGTGTCATGTGCTAATATATATTTTCTTCTGAAGTAATCTGCTTGATGTTCTCTGGTGAATCTGACAATTCTGATGGTCGACAATAACGTTGTCATCATATATTTTTTTGTAAGCAGAGCAATATGGGGGTGGGATGATTCATACATCTTCATTGGCAACATGAAAAGAGGTGTTGATGTCATCTTTCCAGCTCAAAGAAGAGTAGTTATGACTTTACAGAGTCCGCACATGTCTGCAATTCCCTGCAGATTTCATTCGCACCCTTCTGAAGTTGGGATGCTAGCAGGAGCCACGAGTGGGGGTCAAGTTTATATATGGACGCCAAGATAGAAATACTGATTTCTGAGGAATGAGTGCTTACACTTGTTAGCTAGTGTTAACATGTGTGATTTTGAATCTTATAGGTAATGACAATTCTATACAGCAGGAAATCAATGTACTCTACTTCAGGATATGGTCTGTATTATGTGGAATTATTCTGACTGTTCAGACGTTTGTCCTCGTGTTGCCATGGGGAAATGGGGGTGATAATTGTTCCTTGCCTAAATATTAGGAAATAGCAGACTGATTGAACAATTTGGATTCAATATCACATAGACAAGTGCTCAAACGTGCCATAAATCACCATGATCAGAGTCAGAATATCGTCATGATGCTATATTTGGAAGCAATAGTTGTAATGGTCGTAGACATGCATGAAAGCTTTCATCCTCCCATTCTTCTGTTCAATGGGGAGTTTGGGAGGAATCCATAATTATCAAACAAGAAGTTTCATAACACTGTCATAGTGCAATAAAATAGCTAAAACCTTGAAAGGTGCTATATAAGGAAAGATGCAGATAGACAAGTCAAATTATGCAAAATTGACCTTACATCATCAGTACTAAGTTGGTAATACATCTGCTGCTCCCTTTTGACATTTGAGTTTGATCAAATTATGTCAGATCTTCAAACGCCATGGTGGTTCAATTTCAATGATCAACTAACGTTTGAAATGGCAGTCCATGCAAAAATTTTATCAAAAATCATGTTCAATTATCTTTTATTCTTCCATGAGGTTAGTTCAGAAGGGATTATTTGTTCATTACAAGAGATCACAGCCTCTGCCGTCAACTTACCTAGCCAACCATGATAAAACAAACCCCTTGAACCAAGTCCTCCGAGTAACCAATATTTACATTTAAGATTTTCACTTAAAAGATTGTTGACACAACCTAAAAGGGGAAGTGATCCATGAGGAGTGAGAGGCGGCATTGCCCTCAAACCTGCTCTTGCTCCAGCTAAAGTCCAGCCCGTTATCCCTGGATAAACAGCAGATGCCTTTGGTAGAAGCTCTTGAAGAGCATTCGAAGCTTCATCAGATGAGACATTTGGTGAGGAATTTCTTGACTTCCATTCCCATGTGGAACCTACATACAAACTATGGTTCCCCTGGATAGCAAGCCATGCATCTGACAGTATTGAGGGCCCATGGTCTGGATAATCTTCCCTGAGGAGCATTATGCTAGATTTATGTGAATAAACCCAAACAGAGAGAGAAAAGCATAGGCCATCTGGAGACCAGATGACTTGACAACATTTAGTTGTATTCAATTTTCTCCTATGGGATAGGATTAGACCGGTTTGGGGAGGTTTGCGAAAGCAAAAGGAAACTCGCGTTATCATTTGTTATGCCATGTTTGAATCCTTTACGCATTATATCACTCTTACCAGCATTTTGATGCACTGAATTAAATTAATTTATTATCAAACTTTCTGAACTCTGAGAAATTGCCTTATGTGAAGACTTGATTCCACATTTCAGATCTGGAATTATTGCCTGAATTACCAGTCTTCTGATTTTGTAGTTCAAGAGAGAAGAGAAGTTTTACCCCATATTATCAGGCAGTTGCAGGTGCAAAATAACACCTCTACATGACCTCAAGGGAAGCCTCCCGGCAAGCTCTGGAAGCAAGTCTGCTTTGGCACCTAGGCATATTATCACAGCATCATATTCCCCTAATAGACAAACACAAGCATAAATTAATTAATTAAGAGAAAAATAACCATTCCACAAATACTCTCTTGTCAAGCCTAAAAAGCTTCCACAGCTTTTTATCCCGAATCCCCCCCTTCCCCATTGTTTTGGCTGAATTCAGAATTTTTTAAATATAAAAGAAAGTGCACTCAGAGGATGAACTTGTTTATGAAATGTTTTGACCACCATTTCTCACAAGCACATTCTACTGGGGAAAAAAGTAGATAACAATGTTATAGGTGGTTACCTTCTAATTCACGGAGTTCACAAACAGATTTCTTCAGCAAACATAGCTTTTTCCTTCCAAAGCCAGAAGCAGATAATTCTTTCGCTAAATTTTGACATGCTAAGAAGAGTGCCTGGTAGAATAACCGAAAAAAGGAGATTACAAAAATGGAGTAGATAGATGTCAATTGAAACAACATCTGGCCAAGTTCCTCTGACCTTGAGATAACGCAGAGAATTAACATTTACAGCTTCAGGCATATAAAAAGCCAAGTTGGAAGGGACATGTATATGGGGTACAAGCTTTTGGGCAGCATCCTTATCAATGATCTCTATCTTGCAACTGGCAAGGCAGCTCTGAGCATTCTGATTACATGAAGCAAAAAAGGGGCAACATTAAGCTCGAAAATTGATGTCATATATTAAGCAATTAGGGCTGCAATTAAAAGGATTGAAGAAATTACATCATTTAACACATTCAAAGTCTTCATGTTTGTGGCTGGTCTTAAAATGCCCCTGTGAGCACAGATTCCATCAGAAGCATACGCAAATATATATAATTAAATTGAGACTGCACCAGCAATTATGCGCTTAGGCAATTGATGAAGATGAAATGCCTTTGAAAAGGTAAAGATATTAAAAAAGGAGGGTGAAAATGAGACATTTGCATGTGCAATGAGGGATAGGAAGCATATTTAAACAGAGAACAAAAACAAACCTTCTCCGGACTATAAAACCACCAAAATCATGACCAAATTGTCCAGTTTCAGAATCTAACTCCTCGGAACTAACGGCTTGTTCTGCAATGCTTAAGAGCTTTAGACATTCTTTCCAACACTCGGCACCTTTCCATAGAAGCTTAACTGCCAGCATATTCACTGCTAAGCTTAACGGGGACAGAACAAAAAAAGGCCAATTTGAAGGAAAAAAAACTGATTTTTTTTATAGCATAAAGGATTCGCATACAATGAAAGGAGTTGAAGGAAAACCTTTAGGAGAATAGGGGTGAAGGAGTCCTCCAGAGACTCCTGAAGCACCTCCTCCAACGCCCACTTCATCATACAAGTCAATGTGCAGACGCAAATCCATAGGACTTTGCTGCAAAGGCAATTCCATAACAATCAGAAAACTTGAAGAAAACCCATTAATTATGGTGACAATGATTTTCAATTTCGAAGAAAAAAGAGTCTACCTTGAGCAAATGCCAAGCAACAGAGAGGCCAGCAAAACCAGCACCAAGAACTGCACATCTGCATCCATAAACAACATTGAAGTTGAAACTTAACTGCAACTATGGATTGAAAGAAAAACGTGGAAGAGGTTAAAGGAACCTGAGAGGACGTTGGAAGAGAGAAGAGAGAAGCACTGGGGAAGTGAGTTTTCCAGAGTGGGTTAAGGGAGATATTGAATCAAAGAGAAGCATTTGTCGCTGTGGGGTTACCAGGAAGAACCCAAGGTGTAAACTTCAAAAGGATAATGATTGTAATATGAGGCTTTTCAGAGGAGAATAGGCCTCTCCTTTTACGGTCTTTGAATTTGATAATGGAGGTTCGAGTTCAACGTTCTAGAATGGAGATGCGAAATGGAAGAACTACATACGGTAGGAGTGGCTTGAGGCTCATGTTCATATTGGTTAACTAAATAAATAAATAAATACTTAGAAACGTTATAGTACGTAATTATTAATGTTATTAAGTTTAAAGCATAGCATAATTTAGATTCTAAACTTGAAGGTTAATTTGACTTCGAATTGGAAAAACTATTTCCACAATCTCTTTTCCTCCTATTTCTCATTGGAATCAACGTCTACATTTTGAGGCCTAGAAATTGATTGTAAATTTGTAATTGCACAATTTCTTAACAGGTTTTCTTGTGATTAACTCAAGATTTTTGGTTTAAATAGAAATAAAAAACAAAATTCAATATATGACCAATTCTTCAATTATTTGTCTATTCTTTTCTCGCACTCAAACAAATTCTTGTTTTTTAATTTATATCCAAAGAAACTCTTAACAAAAAATTAATCATCCAATCATTTAAAACCAATTTATATGTATAACATGAACAATTAACATGATTATTACATTGAATCTGTTATATATCACATAAGCACATCCATTTATATATTTTATTAATTTTTTATTAAAATTATAAACTTATTTAAATACAAATTAAAATTTAAAAACTCTGAATAGAATGTAAATCCTTGGGATTTCAATATTATTGACGAAATTAACAACAAGGTAAGTGACTTCAATTTCTGTTCAAAATTCGCATACGAAGTGGAGTGGTTTGACAAACAAGCAAAGGCCTTTAATCACTTAAAAGGTGACACCAATAGAGAGTTGGATTGGAATTGTAAAGGTTTTAATGTCACTAGAAGGCTAATTGTCGAGTGACTTGGGTTGGGCTTCCACATTTAAGAGTCTCCTTATGTAGGCGTTGCACCTTGCACTCTTGCAACAAAGAAACAAAAATCAAACACTTGAAAATAGCCTAAGTAGTTTCTCCAGTCAAGTCTTCAGATAATTTACATGCTTAACATACAGTCAGATATGCCGAGAATACTTGATTCCATCCATAGAATACATTAAATGTAAAGCATGAAATAACACATTAAGACCCTCCATTAGAAAGGCTACCGTTGGGCAAGGATTGGAAGCCAAACCTCAGTTGCAGTATAACATAGCTTTTTTCCATCCATAGAATACATTAAATGTAAAGCATGAAATAACACATTAAGACCCTCCATTAGAAAGGCTACCGTTGGGCAAGGATTGGAAGCCAAACCTCAGTTGCAGTATAACATAGCTTTTTGTTAGTATGACCATTCCAGATTGAGAAACTGTTTACTTCATGTCACCAAGATTACAATTGGAGCTTGTGGTAGAAACACAGCCCTGGCTCAACTCATGCTCAGGAACAGCAGGTTATACTTTTCGAACAATAATATGCCTCTCTCGTTGATATTCGACTTCACCTCTCTGATGCATAATTAAGATGGCTCTTCTAACCTGCCGAAAATAACAATACTTATAAATACGAAACTCTGAAGAAACTCAGCTATATCAATTGATGGGATATTGAACAAATACACAATAAGGCCGATTTAACCAAAGATATTATCATATTCTTAAGTAAAATTTCCATCTGTGCGTACCGACAGACGAAAAAATATCCCACCCAAAATTTGGGGTACTCCTAAAGCATGCTATTGAAGTCAAGATTAAGCATGACTAATGGTCAGAACATCTGGCAGCTTAAAGAAAAGGTCAATGACTCAGCATTTAAGTAAACTACTTACCATTGATTCATTCATCCCCATTCTAATAAGATCATCGATCAGCCTTCTTTCTGATATGCGATTGCCAATCCCCAATCTTCTCTTTATCTGGTTCTCTGCTTGCTGTTCATGTTAAAATTTGTTAACAAATTGAGAAAGGGCACAACCCTATGAGAAAAAACCCTGCAATAATGTAGAAGGAATGGTACTAATGTCTACAAACCTTTATGTCATTGGCCATATCAGGAGTGATATTTATTTGTTGGTTAATTCCAGAACGTGCCGCATCCATTGTGGAAACTTTGAACAGTCTTAATGCTTCAGCTACATCACCTTCAGTGGCAACATGTGACCTGAAATACATTTCCAGTTAACCAACAAAAGAGGCAACATTTAATCTATTTATATCAACAAGGGCCGCTAGAGATTAATCTATTTATAATGTGAGAAATTCACAGAATGAGTTAACTTCAGTTGGGTTTCTAGTTTTAAACAATCGTAACTCAACTTGATTTGCTAGCACCAATACTTACAATTTCATCTTTGCAAGAGCCTCACTTAACCTGATGATGGCTTCCAGCTGCCTCACAGTAATGGGGATTGCAGCAGCCTCTCCAGTCTCATTTGATTGCTGCCTCATTGCCTACAAGAATAACCCATGTTGATGGCTAATGTTAATTAGCCCATGAAAATAATCTTAAGATATATTTAAATCTATTTTTAACAACTTCTGGTGGTAATGGGCAGCAAGGGTTCCTTTTGCTAGTTTAATTTGAGCTCAAACTCATGAAGAATATACTCATTTATGATTAAAGTTTGGGAGTACTCTTCTGATATCAACATAATCACTCTGAAGTTTAGCACATGCAGCTTCTGAAAGGCGAGGATGGCATTCTGCACGACAATATTGTATATACCTATAAAATTTGTGGCTCAGTTTAGCAGCACATACAAGGTAGCATAAATGTTGGATATGGTCAGCTTTAATTACCAAAAATAAAAAGTGACTTCACTTTAAAAATACCTTTTCAGCCAATTCTCTTCTTTAGAAGCTCTACTATCACTGGAAGCTGTCTCTGCAGATGCATGAACTTTTATGATATGACTTGCTATAATCTGTAAGAAAAGGAGAATGGGAGTTCAAAGCCCTTGGTAGAGGCATTAAGAAGTCATGTTAAAACTGTAAGCAAGTGCTTTTGTTTTGTTGTTATAGCATTAAAACAGAAGAATTACTGTTTAATGATCTAGAAATAGGCTGACCAATTCTTAGTTAGCTGAATAATGTCATTTAAAAAGTTGGTGGTAGTTGGGGAAAATCTAAGGTGAGCAAAATAACCATAGACTACCTTGTCTTGTTCATACATCCTGATATCTTTGACGATGAAGATTAAGTCAAATCTTGAAAGAATTGTAGTCTGCAAATCAATATTATCCTGTGCCGTCTGCAAGGTGATTATACTTCTTTCAGTTGCTTCACATGAATAGCAAGCATAAATTGGAGAAATTGATAAAAAGGAAGTATAGCTGCAGACCTTAAGATCATCATAACGCCCTGAAGGAGGGTTAGCAGCTGCAAGCACTGAAGTTCTGGAATTGAGAACAGTTGTTATTCCTGCTTTGGCAATAGATATTGTCTGTTGCTCCATAGCTTCATGAATAGCAACCCTATGCAATATAAAGTCAGTAAAACTCCATAAGCATTTTACATGGTAAGGCATACCAAGTTTTAACATTAATTTAACTTACCTATCCTCTGGTCTCATCTTATCAAACTCATCAATACATACTACACCTCCATCTGCCAAAACCATGGCTCCTCCTTCAAGATAAAACTCTCGCTGGAATTGCATAAATAATTGAATCAATGTGAGAAACATTTTCATAAGGGTAGAGGGAAATAAAAGTTCAGAAGGAAACTTTTCTCAAAAAGAAAAGCAACCAGTCAAACAAAATTATCTGCACAGAAGCCAAAGCATATCAAGAACTTACAGAGCTGCTATCTCGAATAACTGAAGCTGTAAGACCAGCAGCTGATGAACCTTTTCCAGAAGTATAAACAGCTATTGGAGCCGTCTTCTCAACAAACTTGAGAAACTTTACAAGGTAACCATAGAATTAGCATCAACTTGTGTGGCAAGCAATAGAAATTATAGTATGAAATAGCTTAATTTAAAGAATCCCAGAGACCCTAAAACTAATTGGGAGAACAACAGAGACAGGGCTAAAGGAGACACCAAAGCAAACAACAATTGATTTCAGCAACCTCAACCAATGAAGAAACATGTAACTAACCTGGGACTTGGCGGTAGATGGATCACCCAGAAGCAACACATTGATATCACCTCTCAACTTCACCCCATCTGGCAAATTCTACACATTCGTGAAAGCCAGTTATGATGACTGTAGATTGTAGGAATATCACAGGATAGAGGTTAAGGATATGGAAACTTACCTTCCTGGCTCCTCCAAAGAGAAGACAAGCAACAGCCTTCTTGACATCATCATGACCAAATATAGAGGGAGCAATCTTGGAGCATATGACTTCATACGTATCTTGATTTGAGGCAAATTTTTTGAATTCTTCTACCTGCACGTAATCAATAACATAATAACCATGATTAAGAAAAGGGAATACATTGTAATTTTATTTAAGTGCTTGTGCAGAGAACTCCCAGACATCCAACTTAAAATAATCAACTCAATTCAAAAATAAACTGGCTAAGGAACATGAGAATGGCACTATCATGCATCCAGTTGATACAAATACACAAACCATGATGCAATGGGAAAAGATGCAGTCATGTTTACCTCTTCTTGCGTGAAAGTGGCAGGCCCTCGGGAACTGGCTTGATTTGTCTCTTCCATTCCCACTACCCTGATATAAGGCTGTCTAATTGCAACTGCTCCTTTATGGCTGCATAAAATTAATATCATATCAAATTAGAAGACAAAGATGAGAATCAAGACACATTAAACAATCGACTCAAGGCATAATCACTTACTTAGTCGATGAATTGGCAGCTTGAAAGATACTATAAATCCCCATTATTGTCAGTCTCGTACCAGGTACAATCGTTTGAACCAAATGCCTATCCACTGAAAGCAACATATTTCTAGGAAGCTCCCCAGTAGGTACATCCTTCAGATTTAACATGAACTCATCACCAAAAAAAAAAAAAACTTCATCACTCGTTTCATTTATTATTTCTCCTAAAATCAAGGTCTTTACCTCTGGGTTCTCTTGCAGTTTCAAGGTTTGTTGATCAACATACTTGCTCCTATCAGGAACCACAAGCCAGGGATCAATAGGGCAAGGTTCTTCTCCAGGCTACATACATTTCATAACTTCTATCAGAGCTTTGATTTGAAAATACTAATATATAGAAAAACAACAACTGTAATAAAGAATAAACCTGGGGAACATGGTCACATGATCGTGGAACAATTGCCCCACCAAGGCCTGGACGGCAGGGAACTGTCCTTGGACTTTTACAGTTCTTGCAAATTAATTGCACGTAAGTTGCCTTTGCCTTAACCCTTGAAGCAGCAATGGTAATTCCCGATATCTTAACTAATTTTGATATATATTGAGCCTAAAAAATAAAATCGGTTAAAACTGCAAATAACCATTCCTTGCATACTAATGGATCAAACAAATTCCAAAACAATTACCCCAAGTGAACGCATAGAAACTGGATCCTCCTTTGATGTAAGCAAAATCTGAACCTCGCCCGTCTGTGGCTCCACCATTTCCCCTGAATCTCCTGCTACTTTCATCTTCAAACCCGCTAAAACCTCCGCAGCCGCCGTCTCAAACTGCACCAATTGTTAAAACCAAAAACATTAAGCTCATTGGATCTATTTTGATAATATTGATGGTAAAATTTGTACGAGTGTTTTTTTACCAGAGGTAGGTAATCTGAGGGAGAGGAGCGGAGGAGGGAAGGGAGATCGGAATCGAAGGAGAGAAGGTCTTCGAGATGGACCACTAGGAATTTAGGATTATTGACGAGGCTTTCTCTGTACGGGAACACGTTCTTCTCCTTCTCGAAGTTTCTGATGAACTCCTTGAATTTAAGGAGGACGGAGTGGCGGCTCGCGGTGGAAGATGCAGCGGCGGCTTCCGCTTCCGAGGAGGCCTCCGTGAACTGCGCCTGGTTGCTGTAATACACCGCTCCTTCGTCCCATCCTGACATTTTCTTTTTTCTGCGATTATTTTCGCCCTCTCTCTCTCTCAAATGAAGAAGCGAAATCGTTCTTTCTGAGGCGATTTTTTTCCTCTATGTTAATTATCTGGGGGGATCTTTTTGGCGGGAAGGTGATGGAGTTTTGGCGGGGAAATGGTCACGCACCTGCGTAAACACACGTGTTGAGCAAAGCGGATCGGATTAAGTGGGTCTAATGGGCTTCTTGTTACCATGCTACGAGGCCCAAGAAAACAGAGACATCCGGGCAATCCCATTTCCCAGCCTGTAAATAGCCTAAATGATTTTGCAAATGACACGTGTCGAGCAGAGATTACTTAGATTAAACTATTATAGTTTTTTCTTTAAGATTTTCAAAATTATTTTATCGATGATGAAATTTTTTTAAAATTCGCTTATTTAATTAACATGTATTCATCCAATTATAAATAAATAAATAAATTCTTTTTTTATTAATTAAAATAATTTAAAATGTAACATATATTCCGATCATTAACGAAAAATATCCGTAACTTCAAAAGTCACACTTTATAACATATTATTTCAAATAAAACATTTTTCCTAATTTATATCCAACTATAAATAAATAATTAAATTTTTACTAATTAAATATTATTTTCAATGTAAATTTCGATCATGATAATAAAAATAAAAACAAACCCGTATTTTCCCAATAAAATTAATAAGGTACCATTAACTAGAATTACAAGTTATTTATTCTTGGTCATGTTCGTAAATGGAACACTTTGGTTGTGGTTAAATTTACACCCTATCATTAACTAAATTATGATAATGTACATTTCAGCAGCCACCGGAATGGAGTAGTATTTTAATTTGATCATTTTAGTCCTTCAATCTAGATTTTAATAAATTTTATCTTTATAATTTTATTAAAAGTCGATTTCAAAGATAATTAAAAACAATATTAAAACTTTATAATTAAATTCGATCACACAAAATTTTTGTTAATGACATGACATGTCAACCGGATTTTTTTTAATCATGTGACACTAGTTAGCACAAAAAATAACTTTAATTCTCATTAAAAAAACACTAAAAATTATTTTATATAAATATATTAATTATTATTTAACATAACTATAATAAAATTTGTTTAGACTGATGCATGTCACATGATCAAAATATTAATCCATTTCAACATGTCACGTCATCCAACTTAAAAGGGCAAAATTTTAACACTATTATCAATCATCTTTAAATCGATTTTGATGATATTGCTGAGATTAAATTCATTAGAATTAAATTAAGATGATAAAAGGACCCAAAAATTGTTGTCCAATTAAAGAACTCCAATATGTGGAGCAATGAGGCAAAAGCCTGTCAAGTTGATCTAATGCAAGTAACCTTCATGCTTCAAGTACCAGAGTGCACCTTCTGCTGCATGCTCTGCTGCAGCTTTCTTTTTGGTCCTGGGACTGCCAAAGCACTCCAGGATCATATCTGGGGCTTCTTCTATTACAAGCATCACCTTGAAAGTGAATCTGCAAAAGTTTTCAAGTAGAATTTGAGAAATAATATCAAGGTTTCCAGTTTTCATTCTATCCTAAATGAGACCTTTGAGCTCTAACGATCAAATTTTTTATATAGGTCATGGACTTACGATCTCAAATGGCTTGGTCCTTCCTCTTCACAACATTCAAACAAAGGGGGTTTCCAACAATTGATTGCGCAGATTTCATGTAATCGTGATCTAGCAGTTTTTTGAAGTGATTCACCTGAGAAATGAAGAGACGAATAAGAGAACTCCTCCACACTAACTCACAAAAAGTATAACTATCACAGACCTCTGGATGGCGTGTCAATCCCACAAGCAGGATCAACATTGGAGGAACAGGGGAGTGCTCCTTTGACTTCAATAGGTGATGGCATGCATCCTGCTTTGACTTCAAAAGACGGCATAGGGCTGCTAACAGGAGAGTTGCGGGGTTTACAGAGATTGATTGCCTTATTGATAAAATGGATTCTGGGGTTGAAATCATTCTCAACAGATTGTTGCAATTTCATTTTTGCTGATCCATTAGTGTCAGGATCAGCAACATCAACTGGTGTTTCATCAAATCCAATCAGCTCGGCTTCCATCTTACGGCTTGTTTTTAAAACTTCCTCCAAGGACTTTGACTTGGGTGCATAACCTAGAGCCTGCACATCAAAGACAAGGAGCTACCAGGATTAAGCTGCAGGTCATTTTGTCAGCAAGATAAAGGAAACTTTGCAAGTTTGGAGTGTACCTCCACTAATATTGAAGATTGGGCCACAAACAATATTAACTTCGACAAGGAATTAAAAACAAGTAAAACATCCAAAAGCATTATATATTGGTGTCAACAAACAGGGAATAGAAAAGCATGCAGGACTCTTTTTACCTTTAACTTCGCATATATTTGCTGCGAAGCAGTTCTGATAGCATCTTTTCTGTTAGGGTTGATAGCAGAAACAGCTAGAGGAACATCTCCTGCCTTTACTTTTGCATCAACTGAAAAATTTCTGCCACTTTTAGATGTTAGAAACTTCAGATCCCAGTTGCAAGACTGGCAAAGTTCCTGTAATTCCCTAATAGGATTAAGCTGCACCGTTGAAAGGCTCTTGATTGGATCCAAAATGGATAGCATTATCTTCCAAACACGGTTCAAGTTGAACCCTGTATCAAGGAGAATAGCACCAAACGAAGACTCTACCAAGTCACCAAGAACCTGGATCAATACATTAAAGCTATTAAATTAAATACCCTTCTTAAAGTGTATGATTTAGTAGCATTGTCCATTTATTTTAAAGATTTGCTTTAATCAGAATATTGAATTAAAAAAAATCAAAATCTTCTTCCACAAATGAGACAATAGGCATGATGAAATAAATCAGTGAAGATGATTTGCTTTAATCAAAATCTAGAATTCAACCTAACCCTCATAAATTAAATTAAAAAAAAGAAATCAAAATCCACTATCCATATATCTTGTTCCACAAATGAGAAAAAAGGCATGAAAATAAAGTAGTTTCCAAGGGAAGCATATGATCTTGAAAAATGAATCAGGACATTACACTTTTTGACTTTTATATGCAAGGGGTGAAGCTTTGCATTTGTAAAATTCATTATTTCAAGGGTGGTTAAAATAGAATCTTACATGTTATAAAGGGGAAAAAATGTGTGCATGAGCGCAAACCATAATAGTTAATAATTTCTACCTTTGGACATTTTGGCCCTTCAAACAATCCCCTTTCTGGTGATGATGTAATGAAGTCAACATATTTTCCTATGGCCTCGGAGAGGGGACAAGAATCACAGATAAGAAATTTGTGTAAGGATCTATCTACTGCAACATTGGCAAAGGACTTGTTGTTTACTGACACTGATCTCAAATCAGTCAACTGGCCAGGCTTCAACTTTGGATAGACTGAAAACAGATATGATGTGATTAAATAATCCAAGACAGCATCTCCAAGAAACTCCAATCTCTGGGAAAATGATTAAAGTATTACTCCTTGTAGCATCAGAAAATATAAAGCTAATAAAACTGACGAGTCAGGTGAAAGATATGAGAAATAAAGAACAAACCAGTCTAATTCCTTTAAGTAGAAAAGAAGAAATGCTGTATACCTGGTAGCAGCCTCCCCCATGCTTATTGTGAGAAGGATGCACAAATGCCTGAAGGAGTAGACCCTTGTGAAGAAACTGATATCCCAACAAATTTTCAAGAGCTCCAGTATCCACTTTAGAGCAGAGCGGCATGAACCTCTTGCTTGCAGCACAAACATTATTAACTTGAGAGTGTTGGAAGTCCACTCGTATGCCAATCCATCTAAGAAATGCAGTTGCAGCTTTGAAGCCTCTATCAACTATAAATGCTCCAACAAGAGCCTCAACCACATCAGCAATTGTTTTCTTATGTAGCCAGTGGTGATTTCTACTGCATCTGACTTCACTATTTGCATGATCTGCTTGACAATTATATTGTGAATGAGTAGTTCCCTCAGTTTCTTTAGTACAAATTATTTGGCAGGGATGGCCCAAAGCATAGAATTGGCAAGGATCAAAAGGTTGATCGCGTATGTAAACCTGAAAATTAGTGGAAACACTGCATCATAAAGATTTATTGTTTATCTTAAAACACCAAATATACATCAAACAAATTAAATCTTCTTAGTCGAATTATCCTTTCCAAATGGCATTAACATGAAGCATTTGACTATGCCCAAAACTTCTCAAACAACAGATGTAAACAATTCCAAAATGGGCAAAACATCTAGACTAAACCAGCAGGGAGGGAGGCGGGAGCAAGGAAGGGAGACAAGGGATCTAGCCAAACACATCATGTTTTAGTTCAATCATTTCTGTAAATAATACATTTTTTCTATAATTTTTTATGTCCATAGGTCTAAAGATCATTTATCGATATTGGACAAGTGACATGACCATGCACTTCAGCATTTAATGCAACCAGTTCACATTTGTTAGCAGTGAACAATCGCAGACCACAATCCCAAAAATGTTTTATGTTTGAAAAAGTATGTTGAACAACTACTACAATTCATCCAAAATAGAACTATTATGCTAACCAGAACAAGATTAACAACTTTTGCATAATGAAGATACATTCTAAGACAATCAAACCTGTAAATTGCTCCTTGTTGCTAGCTTGAACAAATTAGAATTATTTACAGCATTAGACCTTCTCCTAGTCAGTCCCCCTTCATCAAGAGCATCATGTAAAAGAAAAAGATGGCGGCCTACAGCAAACTTGAGGAAAGCATCACCAAGTGATTCAAGCCTTTCAAGAGAAAAACGCTCTTGGCACTTCTCTGTAGTGAGTGCTTCTAGGACCTAACATCACTTCAAACTGTTAGTAGTAGAAAAGATTCATGCATATCTTAGCATTTCATGATTGACTGAATAGAGTAGCATGGTAAGTAACTTAATGGCTGCTTAACCAAAAGCAATACTGAACTATCACATGCAAAGAGGGCCTTACCTTATTGGCTGTAACTTCAGCTCCCTCAGGGAATGAAGCAGAAAAAACATGCTTCAGTTCAATCGCCACAAGCAAGTTCTCCAGGCGGTGCATAATTGATGGTAACAAAGAAAGTGAACTCCCAATATCTTTGGAGAAGCCTATTATTTTCAACTGACAAAGCTCAGGAGGCAAATCAATGAAGTACTCATCCAATTCATTTGATTCTGTTTATGGCAACGAAACAGCCATAAGTGATTAGAGAGACCAAGAGAGTCAACTAGAAAACAACTTTTTCATTCATTTAATTTGCTGATAAAGAAAATGACAGACCGGATGGAGGGGAGGGGGGACCCAGAGTGTCCAACAGCAAGAAAACCATAGTTTTCTAGATTGTAGAGTGGTTGACATTACAGATTAACATTTTAGTTACTATTCTGCCAAACTTAACTAAAAAACTCAAGAAGTCGAACTACTGAAGCAGGTTATGAACGGCCAGTAAAGCTGCTTATAATGTGTTATATTGTTGCAATAGCCTGATTCTACTTACTAGCTAGTAATCCTGAAGTCTAGGATTAGGATGCTTACCACAACGTGAGAACCCATTGTCTCATTCCATTGACTCCAACTTGAGTATTTCTCATTTCCAAAAAATATTCAGTTCATGATATCTCTTTTACATCAAATAAGCTAAATGAGTCTAATGTAATTCCTTGCTCTATCAACATGGATGGTAAGCCACTCCAAATCTGGTAGATTTCTTGTTTTCTAGAGCTTTCTTGATGAAGATGCTGATAGATCAAAGAGATAAGGACAATGACTAGGACCAAATAAAGTTTGGTTTACACAAACATCAAATTTCTACTCAAGCATTACATGTCAATAACAGGCAATTTAGCACAAACTAATAATAAACTATAAATCTTGTAAACCCAATAAAGAATTGTAGACAGCATAAAATAATAATACAATCTGAAGAAAACAAATAGCAATATACCCATGAAGATAGTTGCAAGGCCCAACTATCATATTTAGAACGAAGATAAATCCAGTACAACAAACAATTTACTTAAGGAAAAAGAGAACCATAAAAGGAAATGAAAACCAAAGCAAACAAAAAGCTACCTGAGTCCTCCGGCTTTCGATTGTGTAGCAAATTCCGCAATTTAAAAAGTGGCTTTGCACGCAAAAGAGGTTGTTCAGGATGCTTAAGATGAATGTCAGACCTAATTCACAACATTAATATTAAAACTCCCTCAATTGAATACTAGATAAAAACCTAATCTAGAACAACTTGGTGTACATAAACTTTCCATTAGAAATCAAACTAATTTCTGATAATGCTAACAGTAGTGAATCAAGAAGTTGAGATACCAACATTTTTAAGTGCTCCACATGGCTTAAAGTGCCTGAATCTCTGTATGGGCTGTAACCATTTTTTTCACCAACAATGTTAGTGATAAAGTAAAATGCCACCTTGTGTGGAGCATATACAAAGCTATTCTTAACATCTCTTACATCCCTACAACCATTTGCAAGTTCCAAGCAAACACCTGAAGGGAAATTTCCATTCTCTACAGCTTCTGCTGGAGTCTTAAAAAGTGGAGATGACAAACATCTTTTAATAATCTTCCAGTCCACCATGACTTTATTCTCACAATTGTGCAAAATAACAGGGAGCAACAGATAGAATGTTGAGGAGCTTGATGCAAAAACTTCATTGTTTCCTAAGGGAACATATTCAGAAAGGAATTTTGATCTATCAAGGATGACCTTGAAGAACATTTCTTGAAAATGCTGTGCTTGCATGATCTGCATATGTAGGTATAGACAGTGAGTTTTGGAAAGTAAGCTTATTAGAACAAACTTCACAGCACAAAATACTATTACCTCTTTTCTGTTGAATTCTGCAACCCCTGATGGGACAAGCTTGGTCATCACAGATCTACGGCGAGCTAGGTGAAGATCCAGCTCCATTCTCTCAGCCTCTTTGGGGAGAGGAGACTTGACAAAGAGACCAAACTCCTTATAGCTCCTATCCTCAGGATCCGGAATAAATTTTATATAGTAAGAATTTAGGAGAACATAATCTTCCAAGTTTGTCCATGGTTCTTTAAGTGCAGCAGGAACAAGCATCTCATGTAGTTCGCCACGTGAATCCTCATCTGCTGACAAACAAAATCAAATTTTGTTGAGATAAAAGACAACCAAAAGCATCTTATCCTGTACTGGTCACCCCTCCCCCTCCCCCCCCCCCCGTCTTTCCCAAAAAAAAAAAAAGAAGACAAAAAAGCTGCTCTGCATCAACCTTCAGAGCTCCCAGAATCAGAAGACTCCAGCACTGTCTCCTCCTCAAAAGCATTCTTTTGCAATGGCAAGAGATAGTCATTCAAGGCTCCCAATTTATGCAATTCTTCAACTGCTTTTAGACAAGCATCTTTTTTAGCAGCATCCACTGAAGATTGAGGTGTACTGGCAATTTGATTTATCGGAGCATTGGAAGGTAAAACTATATTGCAGATTGTTCCTCCTATATCATCAAAATAAAAAAAGCTTGGCCTGGGGTCAAAGTACCTGAAGAATAGATGAGTAAAACTCACATATGTAATCTAAAAAAGTAAAAGAATTTCCACGCAGAAACATATGTAGTGGAACTCAAAAGTTTAAGAGTAGGTAACAATAAAAAGGTTAGAAGGGCATACTCATCATGGGGTAGTTTTGAGCAGTACTGATGAAGTAGAGAGATGCTATATCCTGAACTGATGGAAGCACCAGATGAATCAACTTTATACATTCTTTCCTCAAGACTGGTAAATACCTCAGTAGACGTTCTGAAAGAAATTTCCATATTCATACGATCTTCATCGTTCTTAAAATTTTTAATCAAATTTAGTTCCCTCTCATTCCCACTGCAAAATTAAGAGAAAGAACTTATTTTCTTTTTCCAATAACAGAAAGAGAACCAAATGAAAAGACCTTCAAATAGTATATGCATTTATCAAAAGCACCTGTTCACCAGAAATGCATACTCAGACAGAGGCATTCTTGCACGGCCCCTCGATTGGATAAAACTTGCAACAGTTTCTGGAAGGTCAAACCGTATCACAAGGCAGCATGTCTGAATGTCAAGTCCTTCTTCACCCACTTTAGTTGCGACCAAAAGATTCAACTGCGAATTCAGTGTGCAGAGAATCAAGAATTAATAACTGACCTCAACCTGCTGAGAGCCAATAGCAATACATACACAAGGTTTTCCCATGCAGATAACAGCCATCCTCTCAAAAGCTACTGTAAGGCAACTCAACGTGCAAACAACATCAAAGTCTCAGCTGTTTGATGCACCACATTATTTTAAAGACACATTGGCGCTGGTGGTAATCCAAGTTCAAGATGCATCTTTTCGTTCCTTTTCAAAAGATCTTTTTATATATAGACAGCCTTTTCAGTCTGCTTCTATGGGCAACAGTTGCTATAAACTGCTAAGGCATACAGACTTTTTGTTAGATATGAATGGAAAAGCTTTCAGCTTATAATCAAATGTCATATCATTTTGTTACATTATAGAATCTAATACACTCATACATGTTTGTATGTAGGGATAGATGGAGCATACTCCAGATAAAAGAGGACAGAACAGACAAAACATTTATTAGACGCCCATCCATCTACTACTGGTAAAAATAAACCCACGTGGTAAGAAAAAAAGTCTAATCTATAAAAGTATTTCCATAGCTACAATTAGTTTTCCATTTCAAATCTTTCCCTAATCAATTCAGCTCATACAATAGAAAAAAAGCCATTTCTGTGGGCCACAGCAATTTCTACACTTCTGTTTCTTCCCTAATGGCTACAACAGATTACGACTACAGGTTCAACCTACAAGAATAATGACGAAATGTAGGAGCTTCTGTCTCATAAAAACTTTGAGAGATTAGGAAATTTCACTTCCTTTAGCATTTAGCAACATTAACGATAATGATAAGTACGTTTTCAAAAACAACAAATATCGCTGTACATTGTGCCCAAAGCATTGAATTAGCCAGTCAGCTAAGAAACGAAATTACAAACAACAATTCAATGGTGTACAGGGGGCAGGGTTGGGGGGCGGAATCTTAATACTAGCAGAAAAGGATTACCTCTCCAGTTCTGAACTTCTCAAGAATTTTCTTCATTGTCTTCCGTGACATACTTTTAAGACCAGAGTGGACTCCCACAAGAAAATGGCACTTCAAAGATGATAGGAACTTAAGGTTTTGCAGTATGTATGACAAGGATCTAGCGGTAACAATCCTATTCACAAATATTATACATTTCATATTTGGCTGTAACCTGCAAAAGGTGTTATGAAAGTCTGTAAGAGAAATAGTTATATATATAGATTACTTGCTAACAAAATAATGAGAAAACAAAAAGCTTAAAGGGATTAAAAAACACAATGGTAGAGTCTGTTTGTAAGTAACCAGACAGAAAGAAAATGAGACATGGTGTGAACACAAATTTAATACGAAGAGCTATAATTGCATTTATGTTGACCACAAATGGCTGCTCCCCTCCAAATATAAATAAATTACCATCACACTTCATGCATTAAGTCCCTTCTCTTGCCTCCAAGGGTTGCAAGAACTGCATCCGTTATTATATGCAAATAAACAGTTTTTTTACTATGTAATAAAACTATTGAACTGGGATTGACAGAATTTATATGCAATATGTCTAACAAATAACTGAAAACCGCTTTACATTCTTGAATACCAACCTGAAGGTGGAAAGAATTCCAATAAGGCGTAAAAGCTTTTTCGAGAAAAATGGTTCCTTCAAAATCTCTACATCAGATATATCATGTGCAGTCCCATCTACAATATTAGCAACAAAGGCTGATGGCTGAGTTCATACTCGAGTTTGCTCAAACAATAATGACAAAACTAATCCACAGATTATTAGAAGTTTACTGCATACAATGAAGTAGTAAATAGTATGTAACCATCAGAAAAACAGAGACAGCAGGTATAATTAAGTTGAAGCTACAATCAAAAAGTCCCTGAACAGATTACCATATCTCTCCTATATAACTTCAACTTTGGTGCACACAATATGATTATGTACACAACCACTAAGAAACTAGACGACAGCTAAAATGAAGTAGAAGCTAAAATTTAAAATGCCTGAACAGATTATATACCTCTCCTACAATCAGAAGCAAAAATATCAGCAGCCTGAGCAAGATATCGATCACACACAGAGTCATCGCTTAAACTTCCCTCATCTTCTACCAATTCGTTCCTCTCAGAGTTATCACCAGTCAAAAGAAGTCGGCAAGCCTACAAAATGCAGATGAAAGAGAAGAATAAATCAGAATTTAAGGGAAGAATTGCCCTATAAACAAAATATTTCCACTTTCTCATCTAGAACACCATTAAGGAGATAAGCCAAAAAACAAAAATGCTTAGCGCTCACACACAAAAAATGCAAGTCATAAATAATAACCTATAGATTAAATACACCATATAAAAACAAAACTCTAGTGAATAGCATATGAGATAAACAGAACATTTACTAAAAACAGAATTAAAAATTTAAAGAAGGGCTGTCAAATGCCAATTAACAGAAACAACAAAATTCAGTTATTTTTGCAATATCTTACTTGTAATGCTCCCCAAAGGCCAAGATTTTCCAAACAAAAGATTATATTATCATGCATTCTTCTGAGTAGCTTTTTTGTGCTCCTGGCACATTGAGAATCGCCATTCTTCCGGCCAAGTGTTGATATGCACTGCTCTTGCCACAATGAAACAGAAATTTAAAGCTTATTTCAAGATAATGAAGTTAACGCAAGAGCAATAAGTCAATTCAATATACCTGGCGCTTCATCTTCTCGAGTTTACTACAACAAAGCATGTAGGAACTAGAAGGGCCCAAATCAACAGGACCATAATTATATACTCTAACGACAGGAGATGCTACGAAGCTTTCCAATTCCTCCTTATCTCCAATTGAATAGACCTACAAATTATGGCGAGACAAATATTACAAAATCAACTACTGTGAGCATCTAGATCAGTACAACAATGGTGTTTTAAGAAAAAATTTCCCCCCTCCATTTTGATTATAACCAAAGAGTCTTTTCTTCAAAGGCATTCCTCATTACAAGGCAACTAGTGTTTTCCACATCTCCAAAGATCTATGGTAAAACAGTCACACAGAACAAGGGAGAGAGAAATAGATTGATGATGATGACAATGACAACAATAAATGGTGACAAACATTACCCTCCTTAGCCAAAATTATGGTGGTTGCGTGAATCTTTGGAACTGTCATGGTAGAAATATCAACCACAATAGACTCAAAATAAGATATTTATTTACTTATTCAGCTCTAAGTACATGCATCCATATGCAGCAGAAAATAAAAAGCTTCAGGATTGCTTCATCTACCTCACTATTAAGGTTGCACCAAAAATGTTAATTCATACCAATTAAGTCTCATCAATACTTGAAAATATTCTTTATGTATTATACAATGAACTAAGAACTTAGATCATTCAACCTATGCAGTTCTACTAGGAGAGTGAGTGTTTTCAAATGTGAAGAGGACCAGAGTGAGCGTTTTCAATTGTGAAGAGAGCCAAACACATGTTTCATCCACTGCATAGAAAAAAACAGATGGTTCTCCTATAGCTATATATACATAAGTCCATATCAAGTACATTGGGATAGGTTAGACTCCAGTTGAGGAAAGCCCAATATATCTTCTGGTCCTCCTCGGCTCACTAAACCAAGATGGACTATGACCAGCCATTACTCCAGCTTATAAAAGTTTGGAAAGGGTTGACCAAACCAAAGTCCTCAATTCAGGCTAACAGGACTACCACTTCACAAGCTATAGAAGGCCACAACATCTATAATTAGCATTACAAAAACCTGACTACATAAACTAAGAAACTTTTAGGCACCCAACACCTTCTTATGAACTACATAAACTATTCATTAGGTGTTTCCTTCATCATGCAAGATTTATGATTGAACATGAGAACAGATAGTTAGATCCCAATCTTCAACCATAATTAGTTTTAGAAAGGAAAACAAAAGACTGCAAAAAACCATATTATATCTCAAAGTAAATGTTTTGAAGACTCACCTTAGCATCAAGTAAATTTTCGAGACTGTTGATGCTTTTCGGTAAATTCATTTGACTAGAAGCATCTGAAAGCATAAATTATATGTTCCAAGATTTAAGGATATCATGGAAGTAGCTATTAACAGATCACAGCTATCAGCTATAAAACTTGAACAGCCAGTCAGTCAAGTGAAGATATATCATTGGAAAGCACTACACGATGCAGTGTTATCCAAAATATTTGTCTCATATAAGCTAAAGGATAACTTGTAGGAAGTTGAAACCTTAGCTTTTCAAATTCATTTTCTTCCACCTTTACACATAACACATCCTCAAAACACCTTTCATTGGTCACATTTCCCATAAGAATAAAAAATTTGTATGACAAAAGGATTGAAAAAGTCAGGTACGAACTCAATGATTTTGATTCAATAGAAATGAAATTCTGAATTACCTTTACCAACAATGGGAGATGCTGTCATGCCAAATATACGAGGAAGCGTTGATGCAGTAGCTTTATCATAGAAAGCCTACATGATTGTCAAGGTAATCTACAGAAATCAAAATACATCAACTGAAAGAAACTAATGTGATTCTATCATTGAGAGCACAATTATAAATATGTTTAGCACATTACTCTCATGATTTCTGCATAAGGATGATTGCTTTTAATTTGAGCATGATGACACTCATCAAATATCAGAAGGGCAATTAAATCCATCCTGATGAAGCAGTGATACAAGCTACGAAGTAGTATTTGAGGGGTCATAACCAGCACCTGCACCAAAACAATCAGCATGAATAGAAATATAAGCCAAGGACGAAGCACAGCCTCAAAGATCCATAATACCTACTAAAACGCAACATCCTCCATAGGGGAAAAAACAAAGAAAAATAAAGTGGAATAAACTTAATTTGGTAAACTTCATAAGACAAGTCTCAAGTTCAATAAAAAAATATTTCATCTTTCCATATTCAATAGAGTCCATCATAGGATATTGAACAAAATGTGGATAAATATGAATATTGCGTCAACCAAAGAACATAATCACCTCATATTGTTCCATCTCTTTTTCCCAGTCCTGGTGATTCTTCAAGTGCCTGCAGTTCCCACAATAAGTCCCAACCTTGAAATCAAGAGAATCTTCTATAACCCTGCCTTGCTACACAACAGTAACAGATTTGATTCAAAACCATGCATGACCCACTGCTACTTCGAATCTAAAATGATAAGGTTGGCAATCCGCACTGGCTCTTAAATCCCAAACTCAGCCAAAACAATATTATAAACCTAATCATTAATAAGTCAGAAAATCATAGAAAGTAGCCCACCTGCTGAACAAGAGCCACCGTGGGGGCAAGAAAAATGCAAATCTTTTGCTGGGGTTTCCTTATCAAATGAGCAAGCTCGTAAATAAGCAGCACAGCAATATGGGTCTTCCCACAACCAGTCTCCAAATATACAATTATGTTCTCTTCCATGGCTTTCTTGCACAACTCCAATTGGTACCTTAAACAAAAGCATAAATCACAATGCAACTTTGAAATATTAATAATAATGATAAATAAAACCAAACTAAACAAAAAGGTTTAGCCTCCAAAAGCTTGATGGAAACAGCACCTCAATACATAGTTAAAAAGGCCAATATTGGTTCTTTTACATGGCTTTCAACATTTTTTGAGACATAATCAACCAAAAAGGTCTTGTATTTCTCGAGTTTTCACTCAAATTTCTCCCCAGACAAACAGAGAGTTCTCTGTTTCTTCGACTAAACTGACACGAAGCAATCAGAAAGAAACAAACCAAAGCAAACTCACATTTCCAAAAAAACGAAATAAACAAACATAAATATTTACAAATACAAAACAACAAAACAGGACTCACTTTCTAGCTATCTTTCTCGGGTCCTTCTCTTTCTTTTCCACTTTCGCTCCATTTTCTTCACTAACTTCAGCGATCGGCGAGGGGCTAGCATAGGCTTTAGGTTTAGCGGTAACGGGCGGTTCGACTCCGTCGGCGGACAACTCGCCGTCCGGCATCGATGGGGGAATTCTGGCTTCACCGCTACTAAAAAGTGTTTTTTCCAGCGTTAGTAGAAGACTTGAAAAAGAAGAAAATAGTGAGACAAAGACACCGTGCTTTGATAAATGGATGACGAAATTCTTTTCGGATATTTAAGGCGGTGTGGTGGTGTTGGATTTTTTTTTCATTCCTTTTTTCTCTTGCTTTAATGTTCATGAATGAATCGTGGGAAACGGGAAGTCAATGGAAAGTCAAATCTCACAACTCTAAAATTCAATTTTTTTATTTTTGAAAAAAAAACTACTAATTATATAAAAAAATTAAAACTATTAACTGAATTATTTTCTAAGTTAATCATGAAAATATTAAGGAAAATCCTAAATAAAAAATATTAATTGAAGATATTACTGCTAAATTATTTTGTCCCACATAAATTGAATTGAGGAACCAATCAACGTGATCTTTGTCAGATTCTTTCTATAGTTGCCCACGTGAACCGCTGCTGTTTCTCTCCGTCATTAAATATTTATTGATTTATTTTTATAAAATTAAATTGAATGTTTTTATTTTAATATATTTATTATTAAATTTTAAAAAATTATATTAAACATATTATAATATAAAAATTTATTTTGAGATATTTTAAAAAACAAAGAGAAAAATATGAGTAATTTTTTATTTCCATTTTATTTGACTTTTTGGTTAAAAGGAAAAAACAAATATTTTGTTGTTTGATGAGTAGATTGACATGTAAATTCATTAAAATTAAAATAACTTATATCCAATTCAATTTTACTATGTATATTCTGAAAGTAGAAAGTTTCTTGACTCACTAAAAAATAATTTATTTTTTAATGAATAAATAAATAAATTTGGATTCATAAAATTGAAAGTTTTTATTACATAGTGTCGAAAGTATTAAGGTACAGATTCATATAGTATTTTTAAATTTTAATTAAATATTTATAAAATTTAGTTAACTTAACAATTAATAAAATTTGATATAGGATATTTAAAAAATAACTAATAACTTACTATTGGTATCCTTAGTAGAAACAAATATTTTGAAAGTAGAAAGTTTTTATCTTTTTTATTTTTGTTTTAGATTTTGAGTTCAAGGTTTCAGTTTTAAATAATTAATCAAATATTCATGAATAAATAAATAAATAAATTTAAACTTGTAAATTTGAGAATTTAATGAGTACTGTTTAAAATATCAAAATACAAATTTTGATAAATATTTATAAATTTTAATTAGATATTTAATTTGTAAAATCGAGTATGTATTTAATGAGTAATATATAAAATATTAAAATACAAATTTTAATAAATATTTTTAAATTTTGATTGGATGTTTATTTTGTAAAATCAAGTATGTATTTAATGAGTTATGTCTAAAATATTAAAATATGAATCTCAATAAATATTTTTTAATTTTAATTAGATATTTATAAATTTTAATTATTTTATCAATTAATAAATTTTGAAATATCTTTATCTTATCAATTATCCCCAGTACAGACAAAAGTCTTGGCTTGCAAAACATTTAATCGCCGTTGCCGGGGATCGAACCCGGGTCGCCCGCGTGACAGGCGGGAATACTCACCACTATACTACAACGACTTTGCGCTTTAACACGGACCAAAAGCACATAAATTTTGGTTGATGTTTTTTTTTCCCCCCTTGTGGAAGCAAAAGTTAAACGTTAACGTCTCGCTGCATAGGACGAACAGGCTGCTTGATAAAACCAAGCACCACCGCAGCAAAGAGCAAACCTCCATGGCAATGCCGATCCCCAACCTCACCCCTCTTTCCAGCAGCACCGTGAAGCCTACCGTCATCTTCACCACGCCACCAAACTACGCCGCCAGACTCTCCAACCTCCTCACTCTGAAAGGCCACACTTCTCTCTGGTGCCCAACCATCACCACTCATCCCACTCCCCACTCTCTCTCCACCCACCTTTCCCCACACTCCCTCTCTCTCCTATCCGCTATCACCTTCCCTTCTCGCGCCTCCATCACCTCCTTTTCCCTTGCCGCCCTCTCTCTCCCTAAACCCCTTCTCCCCTCTCATGGCCCCACATTCATTCTCGCTGCCTTAGGCAAAGATTCAGAGTTAATCAACACCCCTTTTATCTCTCAAATTTGTTCCAATTTACAACGGATTAAAGTTTTGGTCCCTCCAACCGCTACTCCCAACAGCCTAGCCTTGTCTCTCGGGAAAGGATATGGTCGGAGAGTGTTGTGTCCGGTTCCGAAAGTTGTCGGACTAAACGAGCCTCCAGTTGTTCCGGATTTCCTCAAGGATTTGGAGAGTGGTGGGTGGGTCCCGATTCGTGTTGACGCGTACGAGACGAGGTGGGTAGGGCCTAGTTGTGCGGAGGAAGTGGTAAGGAAGGGGGAGGAGCACGAGGAGGAAGTGAACGCCGTTGTTTTCACGAGTAGTGGGGAAGTGGAGGGGTTTTTGAAGAGTTTAAGGGAGTTCGGATGGGATTGGGGGATGGTCAGAAGGAGGTGGTCGCGGTTAGTGGTTGCGGCTCATGGGCCGGTCACCGCGGTGGGGGCGAAGAGGTTGGGAGTGGATGTTGACGTCGTGAGTTCAAATTTTGATAGTTTTCAGGGTGTCGTTGACGCGCTTGATGTCTGTTTGAACGCTCTGGGACAGGAACAGGATTGCATGTAACTTGTTTGAAATAAGTCATAGGATTCTTGATAATCATCATATGTCTCTGGCTAATGATGAAGACTTTGGGAATGTTAGAACCAAAGGGAACACCGAACAAAGACATATATCTGTCATTGTCATTGGTTCCATGTAAAGATCAAAGAATGCCCATGGCAAATTTTCTTACTTGAAGCAATACTCCTTTGGGTACAGATTAGCTTGAAAAGTTACATTTAGATGAGCAACTTAGATGACACTTTTAAAGCTTCACTGAAGAAGAATTTCACAGCATTGATTGATCCAACTTACCCAGGCTTGGCACCAAAACCTTAACGAGATTAAAGCTGTCAAATTGAAATAATATATGATCAAATTCAAACTTCCACATTTTACATTGTATAAGGAACAAGATGATATCAGTTGCTCTGTCCCTATCATAAGAATTTTAAGTAGAAAAACACTATAGAGATTATATAAACAAGCTAACAACCAAATCAAAATACAAATATTTTCATCAAAAACTATTTACTACTACATATGTATCTGTTGGGGTCCTTCCACTGTAATGGTGAAAGCTAATATCACAACTCTCCTGCTTCAATAGTGCTATTATTTACCTTGCGGCTTCAATCCTGATAGAAGCTTCAATGCTTCTTCCATGGATGGTCGATCAGCTGGCCTGCTTCTGGTGCAGAGCATAGCAACATCGAGAACCAGTTTTACTTCCTCTTGCAGTGAATTAGTGGAACCAGCTTCACTGTCATTGTATACTTCTCTCAAAAGAACATCCTTCGGTTTACTCTGTATGCTTGCTCCAGCATTTGTCAGCCTACCATTAGTTAATACTTCCAGAATGATCTCCCCAAAGTTGTATATGTCCATGTATAGTTCCTCCTTGATTGCATCGTTGGATTGACCTGTTTCAGGTTTCAAAAAAGAATTTCAAGAACTGATTCTAGAAACGAAAGATTGGAAGACAAAAGAAGCAACGGAAATTAAGCCACTGCTTCAAATCAGGATAATGTCTTTTCAAGCAAGAATGTATTTCCATCAACTCTGTAGAAAATAGACTCGTTTTGCTATTCCTTTTGGAACATTGAAGCAGTTGCTAGTTGTTTGTATTGTAGGGAATGCTCACGAGGGAATAATAACTGTTAATGGTCTAGTCGTACTTTGAAAGCAAATTCTATGTCATAGACCCAAAAAATATGGTCCAGTTTGTTCAGACATTCTCTCAGCTTTGAATATCTAAGGAACTTTTGCTCAAAAGTTAATTTTGTTTGTTTGAAATGGCAAAGTTTTGAATAAAAGGAATCCATGTAAAGGGAATAGTTAAGTTTACCTGTTCCCATTCTGGAAGTTGTTGCTGGAACAGTACCTTTGATCAACCGTATCAGATACTTGAACCCAAAATCAGCTAGGCGGGGTTCCAAATTATCATCAAAGACAACATTATTTGACTTCAAATCTCCATGAGAAATTGCAGGATTACAGTCATGGTGAAGGAAGCAAAGTCCCTTTGCAATACCAATTATAATTCTGTACTTGGTCGCCCAATCTCTTCGCATTCTCACCTTCTCGGTCAAATTTCCGTTAGGCAAGTAATCATACAGCAGATAAGCCAAATGCTTATTGTAGCAGAAACCAAGTAATCTGATCAAATTCTTGTGCCTTGCATTTCCCATTTGTGTTATAAATTCTGAGGCACCCTTCATTCTCTTTGCATCCCATTCAATCTTTTTCACCAAAACTGTTATTCCAGTGGGCAGCACTGCTTTGCAAACTGCAGCTGATAGCGGTGGCAATTCCTCCATGGAATCAGTGGAATTGAAGCTTCTCAAAACGTCATTTGCTGTAAACTGTGGGAGTCCAATAAACGAGTCCATTCTCCATTGGCCTTTGCTTCCTTTGCGGAGATAAATTAGCCAGAAAACTGATGCTGCAATGAATATGACTGCTCCTGCACAGAGCAACAGAACTAATCTGAGCTTTCCCCTGCCTTTGCTTCCCAAGATTGCCATTGAACCTGAACATGATTTAAGAGGTGCTCCACAGAGCTCTGGATTTCCAACATATGCACTTCGGCCCATTGATTGCAACCTCTTTTCTGAGGGAATGGCACCGGAGATTTCATTGAATGATACATTTAGAAGTACTAAGCTTGAAGACTTGCCAAACTCTGCAGGTATTGGACCGCTGAAATTGTTACGTGACAAATCCACAACACCTAGAGCAGGAAGACTAGCAAGCTCCTGAGGTATATGACCAATTAACTTATTCATAGCTAAATTAATCATCGCAAGCGCCTGGCAATTGGAAATACTTTTTGGGACAGCTCCTGACATATTGTTCATCTGCAATTCAACAACAAGAAGGGATTTGCACGATCTGAACGGAGGTAGGTTCCCTGAGATGTTACAAGATGATGCAGAGAAATTTTGAAGAAGTGGCAAGGACCATGTTTGTGCTGGGATCATTCCCCCTAGTTCTGGATTATTAGAGATATTGAAATACTGAAGCTCTGAAGCTTGAGAAATATCTGAGGGAATTCCGCCAGCAAACCTGTTCCTGGAAAGGTCTATATATGTGATATCAGGAAGATGATTAAACCTAAAAGGGATTTCACCCGAGAATGAATTATCCTCAAGTCGAATGCGAACAAGCGAAGAACAATTGGATAGAGGTGAAAGAGTGCCCGTAAACTCGTTCGAAAACAGGATTAATTTATATAGCTCACCACCTGCACAAATATCAGGTGGAATGCTGCCAATGAAACTGTTGGTTGAAACATCTAACCATCTAAGCTTTGAGTTCCTGCCCAAGTTTCGTGGAAGTGACCCAGTGAAGTAATTGTTCCATATAAACAGGGTATCCAGTGATGGAAGATCTGCTATGTCTTCTGGGACAGTGCCATTCATTTCATTGTACATAAGACTGAGCAGTCTTAGATTCTTCAATTCTGAAAAGCTCTCAGGAATAGGCCCAGAAATTAAGTTATCGGAGAGATCCAAGTTGGTAAGTGGCACGATTCTGCTAAACTCCCATGGAATCAATCCAGTGAGATGGTTCATGAAGAGAAAAAGTGACTGAAGCTTGGTAAGATTGGAGAGATGCTTGGGTATTGAGCCAGAGAGATTTGCTCCGGCAATATCAAGGTACTGAAGCTCACTCATGTTGCCCAACTGCCATGGGATATTTCCTTCATAAGAGTTGTAGCCAATCTCCATATGCGTCACTGTTTTGAGATTTCCCAGTTCAGGTGGTATGTTTCCAGTGAGGAAATTTCCTGCTAAGTGAAGAAATTCCAGGCTCTTGAAAGACCCATACGCTAAAGGGATTGGTCCATTGAAGTAACTGCCAGCTAAATTGAGAATCTTGAGAAATTCAAGCTCGGAAAGCTCAACAGGCAACGGCCCTGAGAAACTGTTGCTAAAAGCATCAAGAACAACCAGGTTCCTAAGACCGGAGATTCCTCCTGGGAAGTGGCCAGAAAAATTGTTTCTGCTGATATCTAAGCTTCTTAGACTGGTGAGATTGAAGATTTCAACAGGAAGTTCTCCGGAGAATGAGTTTTGACTGATGTTGAGATCAACAAGCTCGGTGAAGACACTGAATTGCTTTCCAGGTAATTCACCAGCAAGATTCTTCATACTAAGGTTTAAACCAATA
This sequence comes from Theobroma cacao, assembly GCF_000208745.1. NCBI lineage: Eukaryota > Viridiplantae > Streptophyta > Magnoliopsida > Malvales > Malvaceae > Theobroma > Theobroma cacao. The sequence goes on from NC_030858.1 coordinate 1,838,291, forward strand.
ACAATGGTTGAATTCTTGTTGCATTTGACACCAGACCAGGAACATGCATACACTTTCCCTGAAGGATTTCCTCCAGGGGGAACTAACCAATCATCCAGACTGTTATAATCATCAATCTCTGATTTTAAGCTCAATAGAGCATCTGAATAAGGATCAGCAGCTATTACCACTGCAATTAACATGGAAGAGAACAGAAGATTGAAGTAAATCCATTGAGAAATCTCCATTGGAACTCGCAGTGAAGAAGGAAGAGAGACAAACTACAAACACAACCAATAAAAAAAAAAGGTAAGTCAGCTCACTGCAAACTGCGTTTCCGTGTTTTTGTTAGATGAATTAATGCATGGGAAATAGGGAAAGATGCATAAAAGGAGGGAATACGTATAGTGATTAGTTGATATGAGAATATTATCAAGCTGCTTTTTGGGGCAAGATGGGGCCTTGCGGTCTTAAGTTTATTGGATGGTGTTTGCCATTACGGAATAAAGCTTTCATATCTTTGAGCCATCTTTTTCTTCCTTTTTCCACTGGAGAGAATCCTATACATTATCAGCAGTGTCTTAATTTGAATTAGTATATGAATCACTGTGGGACACCATCGAAATCATCAACTTTCATTGTTTAGTTACAGAAATAAGAAAAGGGTTTTTGTGGTTGAAGCCAAATTGCAAACTCATAGATAAAGTAAATCATATTCAGTTAGGCACTTATTAGGCAATTAACATGACAGCTGCTATGAACCATTCTTTGGACCGTTAATGATTATACCTTGTGTAAATTATTGTATCACACCCGTGGTGCCACATTGTATTTGGATGAAAGTCGAGAAAGCAAAAATTATCAATCATTATAGCTAGAGACAGAATATATGGATGGAAAATGGAAATGATTTGTTGTTCATGGGGTAAAAGAAAGGGGGCATGGAAATCTATATTTAATTGGTGGTTCAGGTGTGAGGAAAATGCAGAATGAGCAACATACTCACTGTTGTATTTCAGCTACAAAAGCAGCAGCCTGGTGGTGGTCAACTTCTCTCAAACCGTAGAAAAGGAAAGAAGAAAAGAAAATGTCCTTGACATCTGCTCCAGAGGGAAAATGAAAGCTGTTCCTGCAGACTTGAGCTGTTACCAGAACTTTGACCAAGGAAGGATAAAATTCTTTACTTTTCTACTTCTTTTTTCTTTTCACCAGCATGTCTAGAATGTCCACCTGTTGTAAAAGTTCCATGCAAGAAAATAAGTTCTAATTATACCCCAAAGACAATTACGGTTTATAACTGAAAATAGATTATGTACTAAGTGTATCAGTGGATTAATTTCAACATGTATGCAATGGCAGTATATGCAGGGACAAGATAAAGATCTTTGCCAGGATTTTCGTTTGATCATGTTGTTGAGATGACAGCAGCAGGTGCGGAGAAGGTAAAGAGTAAAGACAAGGGTTGTGATAAAAGCAGCAGCATTTCCCTTAATTTATGATGAGCTTAGCCTTTTGTGTTTTTGAAGGAAATCAAAAAGGTGAGCCCCCTCCTTGACATGTGTGTTCCTTGGCAGTCACTGCTCGGGGTTTCCTGGTCCACATGCGATCCAATGATTATACAACGAAAGAAAGAAAAAAAAAAAGGAATCTCTCGAGGGAAGTAGCCATGGAGGTCTTTTATCATTAACAAGCTGAGAGTATGAGTGGCTCTAAACCTCATCAAATCCAGTAAACCAGCAAAATTCTCCGCACCCAACAAGGCAACAACTCAATCTGATAGCAGTAAAACTTTTTCTTTGTTCATCCAACTCTAAACCTACAATCAGGCTAGGTGGATTGCATGATCTTTGTTCTCCATTGGCAGCTTTGCTTTTTTGATCAGTACATTTCTTCCCTATCCAGGAAAGTGGGGCACAAGAATAAATATGCAAGTTGGCAAACACTGAGAAAAGCCTCCAGTATTTAAGAGCCATGGGGGTTATTATTCTCTGGGTTTCGCTTTCAACTTCATAGACATCAAATTGTTCGTAAAAAACAAGAGTACAGACTCAGTAGTAAGAGATTTTGGACACAATGGGGAAGTTTGTCCTTTTATCTATCATTACTTTTAAAAAAAATTTGGTTTCATGTTTCCATCACTGAAATTTTCGGAGCTCACGTACATATTCATCATGGAAGACAGTGCAAGGCCTTAAATACTCGGCACCCACGGTCCACTTCACGAGAGGCAGTAAGCCTGCATGAATTTCACAGTGGCCCCGTGAAGAACCAACCAGTTGCGTGCTATAATTAGGTTTAAATTAATGGGGTGTGATAACAATCTGCCATTGCCAGAGTTATTCTGAACTCTGCAAACCAAATGCAGTACCCCAGACCCAGAGACAGAGAGAGCTTTAACGTGCCATTAAAAGCCTAGACTGTGTTATCACTTCCCTTCTTGTTGCAGCTGCTAGTGCTATGGTTTAAAGGGGCATGCCGCGCCACCCACCCCCCCAGCTAGTAGAAATAAAGAAACTAGCTGAACTAATCTTTCAACCAAAGCATTGTCACAGACTCACAGCTTCCATTCAGGTTAAACTTGATATGTATAATTCGAATCGGAGGCCAATGTACTGTGATTATGTTGTTTCTGAAAGGGGTTTCTCTTTATTTCAGGTGTCCTTGAGGGAGGATTAACTTTGAGCAAAGCACAAGCAAAAGAACCCCAAAAGTTAATTTCGTAAAGATTACGTTAAACTCACACGAGGGGGTGGATCAAGATCGATCAACTACTGTGGTTAAATAGCTACACCCTGTTCAGCAGTCAGAGTTGGATGTAAAGAGTTCCAAAGAGTTTACCCCTGACAGGATTGAAAAAGACCCTGCACCGACTGCACGGCCGTTTGTTGTGGGAGGAACACAACTTTTAAGGGGAAAATTATCCTTCTTTTTTGGGTTTTTGAACTTGAATTGGATTCCCACTCATTTAGTCAAAAGAGAAGGAGCTTAATTAGATCATATCTGATTTGATGTATTAATCTTGATCAAATGAGAAAAAGTACAACCAAATCTGTTTACCAACTAAGTTGGTAGGGCTTTAATGGTGGCAGAAATGACCATTGCTAACCTTGAATTGGGGGTTATGCCTATGGGTTGAGTTGAAGGGTATGTTTGAGTTTTTGAAGGTAGCTTTAGTGAGAAGCTGGGGAACATTTAGTCAAAAATAGGTGGTGCTGAAACTAACGAGCCAAGCACAACGGATAAACATTCAAAGAAAGTAGAAAAGCATCGACAAATAAAATGTGTGAAGAGAAACTAGCTGTAGCAAAAGAGAGTAAGTGGAGTTAGTAAAGTGATTGAAGAAAGGGACACATCCTTTAAATTTTCTCCTACCTTTTACCAGAATTCTCTAATAAATTTGTTCGTTTGTTGTAGGACCCAAAACCATGCAATTTGCAAATGCTATGAGAAATTCCTATTACCCCAAAATCGGCTTTATTCCACAGAGAACCAATGCTTTAGTGTCACACCAAGCGTTTCAATCTTAGATCGGACAAGTATGAAAATCTTGAAAAGCTTTAAGCAAGTTAACCTTTTGAAGAGAGGATACCGTATGCCAGCTATAAACTCAATCAGACAGAGTAGTAACAGTAGCATTAAATGGTAAAAGATCAATGCAACTTCATAAAAGGAAAAGTATGCAGAGTCATTGTAGATTTATATACAAGTGCCAGTGATTTCTAGTTTCATATATGGTGGCAAAAGACAGGGTTGAACCCAGACGTTAACAATATTCTCTTTCGCCCGGGATCGCATGCTAGCTGAAAGTTGGAAGCTCATTTCTATAACTTACCTGTAACCAGGCTTTTATCCAAGCAAATGTGAATGTAATACAACCATCATAGAATCCTCAAATGGAAACAAACATGGGAAAACAGAAGAAAAAGAGATTGTACATGGCTAAGTGCCGGAACGTGATAACGAGAACTGAAAGATCATTTGTCAAACTTAATTGGAAAGATCCAAGGAAAAATGGTTATCTCACAAATATATTATTGTAACAAATGCTTTTAGATATACGGATTACAATAAATTCCAACGGCTCTTCCAAGAAAGTCTCAAGTGACAATGTGGTATGTATACCGGAGGGTGTCCCAAATTCTGTAATGTAAATTTTATGTACAAAATATTCCATTGTTCTTCACCAAATATCATATCGTTCAAGGATGAATACAGCCGACTTTTTAGCCACTGAATCTACCAAGTAAAACATAACTCAGCAACAGATAAAGTATGAACCCAACGGTTATCCCCTCAAATCAAGTAAACTGAATACTGAAAAGATATGAAATCTGGAACAACCCATTTGATAGTCTTACCCTACACATAGTGACAGTAACCTAGGAGCACAAGATAATTAAAGATCGTTAACGTAGGAAAACCTCAAAACTGCAGTGGTAAAGCAGATTCAAGCCCCACACGATTTAGTCGAACAGTGCCCAGAATGTACTCAGGCAATTCTGCCTCTTCTTTTGCCTGCAGATGGAGAAAGTATGAATATCTACGGTTCAACATACATATTTTAAGGTAACAATTAGAAACAATTCAACCTTTCACAGCACTTTAGATATCTAGGGTTTATTCTAGAGTGCTTTCATCATTATGTAACTAAACTTGATAACAAATTTCAAATCCCAACAAGGATATTGCTCAAAGAATAATTAACTATCAAGAAACATGGTGAAATTTTGTCGAGAGTGAAAATTAAGGATTTTCTAATCAGCAGCCAAAATTTTGGGAGTTTTTAACTGCTTGTTACCAAAGCGACTATGAGAAGAAAAACCAAGAGAAGACTAAAATTATGGACTACTTAAATTGTGCATTTCATGCCTATCGCAGGTGAAACAAGACCCAAGCAGAAAAAGAAAATCCAAAGAAGGGTTTTCGGCAATTCGAAACAGTAACCAGAAAAGCAACAAATTGTTTGAATAATATACTTGCAAGAAGCAATATGATAAACCACACAACTCAGAGCTCAAATGCTTGAGGAAGCTCCTGCAATCTCAAGTTAGACAAACAAAAAGTACATAAGAAAGAGCTACTTAGAGTTGGTTTTGTTTTCTGTTTTCGTTCCCAAAACACTTAGTAATAACTTCCATTAGTCTGAAACCCACACTAGAAGACAGTACTTTCACAGATTAACAGCAGAAAGGCACGAACCTCTATTAAAATAGCAAGATCTACTACTAAGCTTGTGACATATCCAAGGACGAGGCCAATAACACTTCTTGCTACCGATGATGACCCAATATCCACATCAATCTGCATATTATAAGATTCAGCAACAATATCATCAAGATCAAAAAGTCCCCATCTAACTAGTCAATATAATTCGATACTAATGTAGCATTGCAAGTCAACTTTGGAATTGCAAGAATAGGCATTAACTTCTCAATAAAGAAATATGTTAAAGATAACTTGCGGTGTATATCACTGCAGTGGAACTTCTAAAATTGTAGAGATCTCTCAAGACTTTAGATCCTGATACCACCTAGCCTTTCAAGATTATAATAACATCTGAAGACTTTGTCTTCTAATATAAGGCAGAAGATATGAGATTCCAAGTTCCCACTTGACCCCACGCAGTTAATGCATGCTTAATATAAACCATGAAATAATCTAATTTTCATATGATTGTAGTTTCAGTGATGAAGTGCATCAATTTCATATCTAAAATAAAATGCAGATGCAGCAAATATTAGCTTCCCTAGTAAGGCAAGAAAATTAAAAAAAAAAAAAACCAAGGCTGTATTACCTCCAGAAAGTTGTCCTGTCTGAAATATTTGCAGGTAACAGCTTTCCCAAGTAGGCAAGCTTTTGTTCCAACTGCACGCTTGACCATCCAATACCCCTGTACATTTGAAAACAAATGAGCCTTTCTATAGTGCTAGAATGAATTAATAAAAGCCACTTAAGATGTCTACGATATAGCATTTCGTACCTCAACAATGCTTGGAATCAGTTTAAATCTTGCATCACGAAACATATCAGTTCCATCCACGAACTTTCCCAATAAAGAATTTTTATTCACAGGCCTTTCAGCAGCATAATAGAGGACCAAACCATAGTTTGGTTTTGCAGGAACCTGAAAAAGAGAAATTAAAACATATATCCTTTTTTTGAAAGACCAAAATGAAACTTGTTGCAACCAAAAAAAGAAATCCATTATTTGAAATTCTCCTTATGCTGCTATAACTCCCACTGTCATCCTCCAAAATCAGTATTCCTGGGAGAAAAGTGGAAACTAGAAGCAAGTCTAAAGGCCAAAGAGTGATCTGAGTTGACCATCCACAACAATAAAATTTGTTCAAAATTTCCCTCTTTAGCCTTATTATTTACCATACACATGCCTATTTCTGAATTAACATTACTTTAAATGAATTCATCATATTGTGTCTAAAAACTAAGGCCTAAGCGTCACCAATAATGATCCTACCACAGCAGGGTGGTAAAGGTCAGAAACTCAAACCTATATGTCCCAAACAAACAACTTTCAGCTTTTAATAGTTAAATTTCCACAGGAGTAACCCTTTAACATAGGAAAATGTTCATACCTATCTTATGTCATCATAGGAAAGAGTTTAATCAAAATTCCCAGTATATAACAGGTATTGTGCTCAAAAACATGTACTAAATAAAGAAGGTTGAAATGCATCCACATGCGTACCTCGAGATTAATCACAAGGATAAATGGAAGCTTTTTTCCAGCATCTGACTGAAAATGAAAACTAGCAGTTAGGTCATAACTCATAAAGCCGATTTTAAATTATGCAAAATCATGCATGATAGCTCAAATATTCTCAAATTAGCTTGTTCCATCTGAAAAGGAACTTTTACTGTTCAGTGTAACAAAAAATATTCCAGTGCATTATTTATCTGTAAAACAGAAATGCCCAACACATTGGGAATACAAAGATGCAAGAATAGGTAGTACAGTCCCTAACAACTTGTGGGAGTATAAACCATATGCTAATGGATATTATCCTAAATATGAAAGAAGTATGGAAAGTAAGTTTAATCATTCTCAAATTAGAAATTTTCCAAACTGAAACAAAAATCTTACATCACCAAAAATCTTACATAGAAGGTGAGTGCAATTGAGATAAGGATGCTGCAATGGCAGTGTGGTTAAGCAAGAAAAGATAAGACAAGAAACCAATGATTTGGGACAAGATGGGGTTAGTGAAATCTGGGACAGAATGAGGGAGATACGTTGAAAGTGTAAAAGGGCTTTGATTTTATTGTTAGACATTGAAATATAAAATGTTCAATTAAATATAAGTTGAAAGAAGAAACTATACACTATACAGATAGCCAGAAAAGCTGAAAATTTAAAGATTTCCATTGTCAGTTCAAAGATTGTGTCATCCAGTCGAAAAGGATACTCAAGTTTGGAAAAATTAAGAAAACCCCAACTGAAGAGACCTTCTCCTCTTTATTTCAGCTCAGAACTGTCATCAAGCAAATGTAACAAAGAGTAACAAGGATACCAAATTGACTTTCTCTGCATGAATCCTGGTTCATTCATTAAATTATTCATACAAAATTAAGGCTAAAGATGACTTTCAAGGAACACTAATATATTTCTAAGCCAAACCTACAAAAATATAAAATTTTGCTTAAAACAAAAACAAATTCCTTTAGCACAGGAATGCTATAGCATTTAAAAATTGTGAAACACAGAAAGCTACCACTTACTTTTATTTAGCACTCAAAATTTTTTAGAATGTAAAACACACAAATCAAGAAGGATTCCATAAAATTATATTAGTATGACTTTTCGACACAACAATTGATGAAAGCAAAAAAAAAAAAAAAAAACTAAAAGCATCAATCATTGCAGCCAATTCCTAAGAAATGAAGCAAACTTCAGACGATGCTAACACACACGTGTAGAAAGGGGAGCAAAGTATGAAACCTAGTATAATACCTGAACTAGACACCTCGGGTGCAATGCAATTTTATCTGTGGCTTTATCAACTTTGAACCAGTCAACAGCTATGAGCTTGAGAAGGGGATCTGCACCCATTACCTGTGAAAAGGTTTATATCATTACTTAATTGTTCTCCCCAGAATGCACAATATCTCAGCAAGAATAAAGAATGTAATGCACACATCACAAGCATACTAAAACCAACAGGAGGAAGGCTGTCAGATATGACATAGAAAGAAAGTAGCTAATTCAACAAAGAAATAACAAGAAAGTTCTATTCATAACGACAAGCTGCAATTTCTAAATTGTATTTAAAGCTGCAGCTGTGTGCAACAGAAAACTCATTAAGCCAAGTTAATTATAGTTAAAAGCAATCAAAGAACTCATACAATAAGAAAGGTAAAACTAATAAAAGGCTCAATGTAATAATAACTCGAACAAAGCACATGAAACTGCTGAACTAAACAAGACGATCTCAACTTTGAAAGCAAATAAACAACACAACAGTAAGACAGCAAATTCTGCTAATGTATACCCATTTATAGCCATTTGCAGTCAATTATTCAATTTTAGAAACCAGACCAGCCAAGATTGGATAAAAGGAACTGAAATTCATACACACCTCAAATTAATGAGAACTGGCAAATAGAAGCATGGATATCAACTGAGGATGAGAACAGATATGCACCAAGCAGAGACCAACTATCGTTCCAATTTGTATCACATTTTGCAATAATAACATACCAGAAAATCTTATTTTAAGCTTTGATGATATAAGATGATGAGATAGAATGCACTCAAAACAAATAAAACAACAAGGACAATACATGTCAAATAATTTTGAAGAAAAGAAAAACTCACCTTGGCATTATCTTCTAAGTAAGTCTTTCCTCTGATCATAAATCCCCTACCACTAGGAGAAGTCCAACAATTTGTGTCAGCCTCATCCTTTCCATTGTGGAGGGAACCATTGAATTGACTTGCATCAATATGGACAGGAGGTACACTAGGATCTAATTCCTTATTTGCATCTGGAGCTGCATCAATAGTGACCTAATATTTAGTGTTCTGAACAGCTCATGATGAAATTAAGGATAAGACATTGTTTAAGCCATTAAGCTATATTCTTTGTTATTGACACAACACCAAAAAAGAAAACAGAATGCATGACTCAATAGCAAAAGATTTCCTAGATAAAATCTTCCTTTTCACATGTAAAGTTAAATGTACAGATAGAAAGTCTTTCCCAAATCCCAATACAAATTTTAAGAAAAGAAAGAACCTGAAGCTCGCTTCAAAGCTAAGCTTGAGATGGCCCAAGATACGTTCTTCAGCTTAATTTTCCTTTCCTGATAAGGTTGAGAGCAAACTATCAATGACAGAGGTTTTCAAGGAAACAATTAATAATTGGGTTACACCAATCCAACTAATAGTGCAACCAATTTTAACTCTTTTTTTTCAAGGAGAAGGAGACACTTCTGTATTCCAATGTGGCAAAGCAGAAAGGGATTACCTTGTCTGCACCACCCTCACTCTCTTCATCTTCTGATGATGATGAAGAATCACCAGCAATTGCATCATAAAATTCATCATGCACTTCTACATCCTCAAACTCGCCACTGGAAATTGAAACATCGGAAAGTTTTGATTGGACAATGGTGGAAGATTCACACCTGAGTGAGGGATTTGCTCCAATATATTCCTTTAAACCTGAAATAAGATTTACAGAAAACATAACTGACACTGAGTGAACATGGCATAAATGATAGCAGTGACAAAATCCAGCAGGTTTTGAGCATTAGCTTCCGATATTGTTCTTTACAATAATTCTTGAAATTTGTCATCTATGTTCTAGCTGTTGCTTGCAGCCTTGTCTGTGTGAAATGTGAGGAAATAAAAGCACTCCTTTCTAGTCACACTGACAGAAAGTCACACCAATGTATACTCATAATAACCCTATAAAGTGGTTGACACAAACATCAATCCTGTCAAATAGAATCTATCACTGCAGAGATAAATGAAAGAGGTCCTTCCTCCCTTACATCACGGAGGTCCTAGGAATAGGAAAAATAGTTGCACGCATTGGAGATGAATGAAGTTAGGTTGTCTTAACTGATCAAGTCTCTAAAAATGCACAAAAAATTTTGTAAGTCCACCTGTCTAACAGAGATCTCAGACCTGATTTGCTGAGACGACATAATTCTAGATGTCTCTAAGCCATTAATTGTTAGTATCAGATCAAAGTCAGATAATAAAGACTTGATTAGATAACTCAACCTGCAACTTGGGATAATAAAGCGTATGGGATGGTCTTTTCAAACTTTGAGCTGCTACTTTTCTTCCATCGAAACCAACCGGCACTATGAATCTCCAACATCTGCGTCACAAGGCATTTTGCAGTGTTTGAACCCATGGGTGCATTTAAACTTCTAATCTCCCAAGTAGACGCTGCCATTCATAGATATATACATATATATTACATACAGAAATAAACAAGATTTACAACAAGCACAAGGCCTCCTTCCCAATGAAATCTATGAAAGAGTCATCTCGCAATGCTCCACAGCCATAAGCACCACCTTATGAATAATCAAGTTGCCACAGAACGTATTTAACCTCTAAAAGCAGAATTTGTTGCTACCAATAGAATTTATAATAAAAGTAATCACATTCATGGATCACTCAATCCCTTCAGAATTTGAAGTACCTAGAGAGACTACAAAGATCCAAAGAAGAAATTAGCATTTCCTCATATGTTAAACGCACAAAGCAATCAAGCTATAGAGATCAACAAATGCTTCAGACATAAAATACTTAACCAACTAAGAATACAAATCCTTACGATTAATTGTTGTACGTCGGTATCCAGATCTTGGAGGCCGCTTCTTATGTACAGTTGGAAATTGCAAAATTGCTGCCAAAGAAATTATATCATATGTGAGCCAAGTAGAGGCAAGCAACATTTTGATTTTCATATAAATAAACTAAATATTATTAGTGTATTCTCTTACTGTATGCTCCATCTTGCCCGCGAAACCATTGCCTAGAGAAGACAAAATCTCTCTTGGATTGCCATCTAGAAATCATGTAATAGAACAAATAAATGCCAGCCAATGACAAAAGAGACAAGATAGATTCATGCTAATTTGATTAACTAAGGAACCTAATATTGTTTGGCCTTCCAGTATCCTTTTTAATGAGTAAAATAAATGCTGAGAATACATCAAACCAATCAGAAGTGCAAACTTTGAACATGCTTGATAAAAACTAATCGATATCTTAACTGCATATGCACGACACATTGTTGGCAAACAGTTCTTCAAAGAGAAAAATAAGTAGTCCATTCTGCAAAAATTACCGGGTGAGATATTTTGGATCATATGTTCCATGGACAACATCATAGTGTCCACCATAAGAATCTATCAGCTCCAAGTCACCTGTCAACATATCCCACCTGTGAAGATAGTTAGTAGAGCAAACTTGACTTACTGGGAAATATGAAATCAACAAATATAGGTGGAACAACTTACTCATATCTTTTATGGCGGTCCAGATTTAAGATTACTTCAAAAACAGTATCTGCACTTGCATCTACAAGAGCAACAGCCTTCACAAGAGCACCTTTTCCACTCTACAAATAATCCAAAGAACATTTAAAGAGCTTGAGTCATTCATCTGATGAAGACAAATTGCGAAACTTTGATATTGTTAGGGAACATAAGGAAAATTGTGTTCAATGATAACTTTAAGGTGAAAGAAACCTGCTGCAACTAACACAGGCACTGAGATATTTTAGATCTATAAGTTCAATTCACAATATCTATAAACTGCATGTTTTGCATTGACCTAAACAAATCAACATTTACATATTTGATGATACAGGAAGAAAATGGATTAAGTTTTTGACTGCTAGACAGGTTCATCTAAAGTTGTATTATATCTGAAATGTTCCTGTACACATTTTCTTTTACAAAGTGAACAGGACAAGTCTAAAGTTCTAATAAGTATGTGGGAGAATCTATCATGATGCTTTTCCTAAAGAAAGAAAAAGGGAAATAATAAGTATGATCGTATTGATACCTTCAAATCAGCCACATCCTCAAAGATTCTAACACCTGAAACCAAACAGAAAGCAAATTATTAGATGGTGATAAATAAATTGTTTCTCCATTAGGGCCATTCCATATTCTTAGCATATTGAGAGACTCAAAATAACATATCTTTTATAAATAGTGAAATCTTTCATTTTTCACATCTTAAAGAGAAGAAATTTTCAAATCTTATTTTGACATGCTCAGAACCAGCCTGATCACATGATAAAGCTAGAGCAGGTCTCACAAATGGAATGATTAAAGGTCATGAATAGATTGAAGTAAACTATTAATAGTGAGAGTATGAGGAATACACCATTATAGTTTTTCGAGTTCTGTATGGATTAACGTCTGAGTTGCTTTTTTATATATCATTGCCTTTTTATATATCATTACTCCAATCCCAAAGGTTCAATTTTATTGGTACCCTTACACTTTCTTATCTTGCCATTTTTCTTTTGAATTAATGCAATTTCATTTAACAAAAAAAAAAAGGTATAAGAAGTAAACCATTGATTGTACGAACACATTTCCATTCATGTGCTTCAATTGCATCTCCAAACTCCCCTTCAAAGTATCCATCTGATGTACCATTACCGCCCAAGTTGGAGGTTTGCCGCAAAAGCATCTCCGGACCTATGAACAGCCAAAATAAAAGAAAACTAAAAATTCAACTCAGCACTTAAATTATTATCTTGAGTTGAAAATTTTAACATATACTCATTAGAAATATCAAAAGTTATCATATTAAAATGCAAGATAATACAATTAGAATTACAATTGCATAGTCTTTGTTAATAATTTATTTATGTTTCAAAAATAAATAGCAAAGAACCTCAAGGAGGAAAACGTTTTTGGACAGAATAGGTCCTTCGTATCAATTAATTCCTAAATTTAGCTGTTAATTTCCTAGCACATTTTCTGGCTTGAATATGACACAATAATCTTTTTCCAATTTCACAAATCATCAATTTTCATAATAAATTTCATTCAAGGTTCTTCTATGTCCTTCACATAACAACAATGATCAATATGCCACCTCTGAATGTCCTAATACCAAGGTATCTTCAAATTTAAGAAATCATTATCTTGATTTTCAACATGTCACAAAGCTTAATTTCTCAAAAGTCTCCAATTGAACTAACTTGAGATGCACACTTAATTTTTTTATTACCTTCATTTAAGAAGCAAAAATCCACCAAGACTCAGCTAAAATACACCAAACATGCAATAGTGTCTATGTGATGCAGCATACTCTTTATTGAAGACTCAAGCATGAAGCATTTAGCTTACAATGATGTTGACTGCAAATTTATTGATAATATCTAAAAGGTGCACATAATAAACTGCATTTGAAATGATTTCACATAACAATTTATGCGAGGAAACATGCTAACTATGATACATTAAGAGGTTATTTTATACCACAAAGTGGACACTAAGAAATCTTCTTTAAAATTTAAAAGTTTTATAAGAAAATGACAAACCAAAATTCTCTCTTTGAACCTTAAAAAATGCAATGGCCAAACATCAAAATGATGGCAAATACCAACTCACCTTGTCCAATTCTTATAAGCTTTTTTAGCCCATGCGCATACCGCCTTACTCGAGGTCGATGGCCTTCTAAATCAATACTTCAGAACAAAACAGGCAGAGTAATTTATTTTTCTTTTAGAAAAAAAGATGTGGCAAAAACTAAGTATGATACATAGAAGCATGTAGGAATCTGTAGTTATACTGCACTTAATTTTCTCACAGATAAGTATACTTCCATCTACTCTGCTCAACCTATCAAATGGTATCTATCAATGGAATTTTCCCTCAATCTTCATAAATGCAATCAGTTACCCACAAAATTTATCTAAAATCAGTCTTTAACCGTTAACAAACTCAAGTAAGACTCCTATAGCAAGATAGATAGGAAAAATGGCTTACTCAGCCTCCATGTTTAATTTATTTCTGGTACTACTTCCCCTTGAAAGCTCATACTCAGCCTGTCCAAATAGGTAGCAAGTTACGTCAATGCATAAGAAAAAATCATGAGAGCAAAACAAATTCTTCTCTTCTAAGAAAGCAGCCACATATATGAACTAAGCCGTTTTAACTAACTCCCTTGTACCTGTTGCTTGGCATGATCAAATGCCTCCATCCATTTTCGAGCTTCTCCAGCTGTGGAACAAGCAATCTTCAAGCAGAAAAAATGTAAGTCAGTCATGAGCCACTCCAGCGCACAAGAAAAGAATATCTAACTACTAATAAGAAAGAAAAGTGACTCCAAGAGCAAATCATCAGCAGAGATAAGTGGAAAGTTCCCATTCCCCTATTCTATGGAGTAGACATCATTGCAGAACCAACAAAATGCTTCATTAATTTACTATATGACATGGTTTTACAGCTATGATTTTAAGAAACAAAAATAAAATATGGTTTTTGATTACTGAAACAATGACAATTCTGGGAACAAGGTAATCAGGATTCTAGAGCAAATTATATTCACAAAGACAGAAAAAGGAGGTTTTCCTTTTGACTGTTGTAGCAGAATGGGGGGCCATTATCTCTTTCTTAGCACCATGGTTCAAAGATGGCTTGTTGTCACACTCAATGGCAGTTTGGCAGTTTGAAGTTGAAAAGAACAAAGTGATTCTGCTCGTCAGTTTTAACCAGTAACAGATAGCTTTCCAAAGTGATTCAGTTGCACTTTAAGAATAAACATCAAGCAAGGAAAAAGAAAAAAAAAGGAAAAGATAAGTCAATTAGGTATTCTTTTACTAGGATGCCCGTAGAAATTGTAGACTCTCCTCAAGGTCTCTCGAAGCATCACAAGTGGTTCTCAAGGTTCAAGAGTTCTGGACAACCCTCAATTGTAGTATTATACAATGCTAGCATTACTTAGATTAGACTCCCAAGTTATCAAAACTTTGGAACTGTAAGTATTACATGCAAAATGAGGGGCTTTGATATCTAATTGGCTTATAAAACACAAATTTTATTTCTTCCCCCAGATTATTTTCTCTCCAATCAGTAAGCACACCAGATTACCAGGCTGACACTTCTCCTGCAGAATAATCCTTAAACTTTCTCAGTGAATTTGGTGCTACTCAACCCTTACAACCATCGGCTCTTTGCATATAAGTTTACTTGTCTAACCCCCTCATTATGTTCTTTCAAAAGAGCTCCTGTCATAATCACATCTTTCCCTTCAACATTACATACTAGGCCAGAGGAAGTACTTATAAAACCTCATGCAGTCACAGAACCCAATTACAGCATTTAATATCTTAACATGTTTCAAAATTCATTGTAGGGGGTGGAAGAAAAAGTGAGCCAAGACAGACATGCTATCACCCAAAACATTTGGATAACCTGTGACCCACAATTTCCAACTCAACAAACTTAAAGATTATACATACGAACAGAATGTCATATGTCATGTACAGTGAAAGCCAGCATCGAGCAATTATTATCAATACAATTATGTGAAACAAACTTACTTCTCCTTTCTTGGACTCATCCAATCGATTGTAAAACTGTATAACATATAGATCCTACAAATGTTTAACAAAAGAAAACCATCAAGCACAGCATTGAGCTTCATTATTGATTGACCATAAAACATTAAAATAACCAATAGAGAAGAAAACCATGAAGTGGACCAACTTCACAAAACAGTTTAGACAATCAAAGACCCAAAAGAAAAAGGGGAAAAGAGAACTGGAAAAGAAGAAGAAGAACCACAATGTACCACCTGAGAGCAAAGTGAAAGAAAACAAAATTGTCAAATAATAACAATAAATAAATCAAATGACAACTAATACAGACTTACCCCATTATTGACTGGGCGACGCCCTAACTCCACCATCAGTGTAGGTCCTATCACACCCTTCCTGATTGGTCTCTGGACAAGGTAACATATTAGCAACCAAGACTAGAATACATAAACAAGTAAATTTGAAGAGTTCTCTGAGACACATAAATTAAGTAATTGTTCCTTCATGCACATTGGCAATAGATAGCATCATAGCAATGAAAAACATGCAACAGAATAAAAAAATTTTTCCATAAATAATATTGTATTTGAAGATCTCTCATACATTACAATTATAATAAATATACAAATAAAGAAGGGATCTCCTTTAAAGGCAGTTAGAAACAAAACAACCTTGAAATTGAACTTTGTAATTGTAGACCTAAGTGAGATGCGACTTACTAATAACAGATGACAGTTCTACTGTCAAAGGCCCCAACATTGCAACCCATAACTTGAGTAAGAGATCTTTAAAAGCCAAATTTTATAACATTGTAACAAGAAGTTAAATTCTATTAACACTGAAATGGGAACTTCTAAAGAATACAATAGTGAAGCGATGTTAGTTAAATTATGTGATCATTAAAAAGATCACATATTATCAAGCACAATAATATGTCATTTATTTTCACTTTTGATAGCCTCACTGCATCTCGTTGAATATTGCTTTATGAACTTTAATCATCTTCCTACAAACAAAAATGCATCTAGCATTCTAAGAATTGCACTCTCTTTTGAAGGATACCCTGGAAGCAAGTATGTTAATTCCACACAAAAAGTTATACATTCTCCTTCCTCTTTCATTTCTATGTTTAATTTATTACATGATTTTCTCATCCAAGAAAACAAAAAGTAGCATGTACAGGAATCAGTACGACTCATGAAGGTTATATACACTTCACAATCAGAAATGTCTTTAACCTTCTTTCACTTCCTATGCTTATGATAAATTAGCTAAAGGCAGCCTTGTATACAAGCTCAGTTTACTAATTCAACAAAATTTAGGAGATAGATCAAATATTTGGACCCCAAACTCAACAACCTCAAATCTTCATCTCCCTAATTAATCTTAATCCATTCACTAAACCACCGTAATTAGAAACAAAACTTATTTCCAACTCAACAAACTTTCAGCTGTCAATAATTAATATCCTGCTACAGCTCAAGAATCCACAACGAAATAAATCAAAATTTCACCATACTTTAGTTTAAAAAACCCCCTGGAAAATAAGCATATCTACATTGCCTCGACGAGACAACAATCACAAGCAGCAATATATTCAAAACAAATAAGAAAACAAAAAGGTGACGTAACGTACAACGCCGGGGTTCTCGTGAGGATCTCTTTTATACATTTCAACGTATTTGCCCTTTATAAAGAGGAAGCGAAGATGGCAATACTCGTGGCCGATCGAGTTGACTCCTATATGATACACCCACCCGAAATATTCAAAAATCCCCCTCTCGTCCCCGCCATAGCTGATGCTTCGGCTATGCCCATGTTTATGACCGCCGCTATTGTTGCCGTTATTGCTGTCGTTACTGCTGCTTCCGGTGCTGCCATCCGACCCTTCTTTCTCATGTCCTCCCTCGCCTCCCGCCTTCTTCAACGCCGTCATTGTTTCCATATTACAAATTTTCCGTTCCAATGAAAGGGAAAAAATATCAATTCGTGTTTAATTTAATAAATCAGAAGCTTTTTTTCCTTGAATCATAAAAATAGTTTTGTTTTTATTTGATTGAGAGCGGATCTAAGGGAGGGAAAGGTAAGCAGAAAGAGGCCAGGAGGAGGGAGGGAGGAAGCAAGGGGGTTATTGTTGTTGTCAGCATTTTTCTTTTCATTTTTCGTTTTTTTTTTCCCCGTTCTCGAACATAGTTGGCAATGTGGGGTCCATTGTGCTGGTTTTTGGGTCAATTGACTAAACTTGTTGAGGGGCGAATTTGGTAAAAAGTCCAAAGACGTCAACGTCGCTGAGAAAAATTTGTCTTTTTCGAACAATGGTCTTGCCACGTGGTCAGATATTCGGTTACCATATTGCCGCATCACTAATGTTTGGTATTTATATGACGTGGCAAGATCGGGTTGGATGATTGCGACTGTCGGTAATAGGAGAAGGACCCACTCCCATGACACGGAAAGAGACTTTTACATCTCAAATTTTCAACTACCCTTGTATCCCCTATTTATTGCTCATTACGAAATGGGAGAAATTACAAAATTGGGCCGGTGGAAAGGAAATAACAATTGGTTACCACAATGGCAAAAAATATTTATTTATTATGAAGGAAAAATGTCGAGTTGCAAAATTAATGAAGAAACTGCTTTTACTATATATTTAAAAAATTTTCAAAATTATATATGACTGTTTAAATTATTATTTTTAATTAGATAATTTTTTAAAATTAACACAAATATAACTTACTTTTTAAATTTAATAATAATTATTATTTTTTACTCACGTAACATGTTGATTATCTTGATCATAAGTAAGATTATTAATAGCTTGAATGTCAAAATCATAATAAAATTTCAATTCCTCTCTTTTTCTTTTAATTGAAATAATTTTTTAAAAATTCTCTTTTTTTTCAAATTAAAAAGAAAAGAATATGTAAATTATCGTACATCATGCACACCAGTTTGTCATGAGGGTCAAAAAGTAAAAGCAATTTCCTATATACCAATATCGTAATTTGGCATTTCCTTGATAATAAAGATTATTGGCTATGGTAATAACCAATGTATTATTTTTACTCCACCGTCCCAATTTGTAAATCCCCCAATAATGAAAAAGCTTGGGTCTTTACTTATCATTGTTAATGTTATTTTGGTTGGTAATAGTTTGATCGAGTCTCCTTAATTTATAAGGAAAAAGAAAGCTCTATTGATTTTCTTGGATTAAGTAATCCCCTGTCAAAAACCTGTAAAAACTTTCCCTGGAAACTTTTTCTCGTCATGAGTCAACATTGTACAGAGTCACCCAGTAACAGTTGAAAAAAATAACAAAATAGCAGTGCTGATTAATTCTTTAATATGATAACATCAGACATTGTCAGTTTGGAAATTATCTCTTAAATCCCTCCAAAATTCCGGACATATAATAATTCCCAACCTTGTTGATTTGTGCTTTGTGTAATCAATCTTCTGACCTTTCAAATCCAACTGTTTGGTCTAGAAGAATGATCTGTCGTTTCTTCATTTGGTAAAGAACTAGGATGCCGACGCATCCCCCACTTTGATTTAATTCGTTTTTCTGTTTCTAACACTATTTTGTGTGGTTATTGGTAGGGCATCGTAGCCAAAGACCTTCCTTAATAACTGTGAATAAATGATAAAATTTCAAGCCACAAATTTAGAATCAGTTCCGTATACCCTAATTAAAAATTTGCTTTTTCAAAAGCATAGATGTATAATTCTGTGGAATAAGGCATCCTTTTATGGAAGGAAAAGCGATGATGGGACAAAACCATATGAGCAAAGGAGATATTATATATTGCCTTTTGCAAGAGCTAATAGTGGGGAACCACGTAAAGCAGGACTGAGAAAGCTCGAAAATTATTATATGGATGCAAATTCCCAGTAGAGAATGACTTCTGGTTGTGTAGTCCTGTTCACCAGGAATTTATGATCTGTCACTTCATAATGGACCAGCTGGTGGACACGTTCTCTGCCGACCAAAGTTCTCAAGCAGTCATGCACGTGCCCCTCTTTAGTTTTGTTTGGTTTTGTCAATCAGGAACCGACTTCCCCTTGGCTGGGACAGCGGTGCCTGTGTTTATACGTAAAACCAGCTAGGCCACTGGCAACCCACCTTCGCTTGAAACGTTTGTGAACTCATCAGCTTCGTTGGGCATAGCTGGGCCGAGGTCTTGAATCAAACAGGTCCATCAGGAGGCCGCGTACAAGTTTTTTGTTACCAGAAAGAATGACACTATAAAATCATCAATCCTAATGGCCTTCCTACGTTTATCAAATTGATCAGTACTAAACCTAGGCATGCCCGTCAGAGTTTCGGTGAACTTGACAGAGTGAAAAAAAGGAGCAGGTCTGACCTTGGTATGCAAATTCTGATTAGAAAATGGCATCTTCATCATCGTTCTGTCCTCTCTGTTTTGGTTTCATCGTTTTCATCACCATCCTGATAACCCTACAAGCTGCTTTCGGGAATTTTCCTGAGCACTCAGTTTTCCCATATTCCAATCAGCTTCACTAGAAATTCCAGTCCATATTTTGTGTCTCGGTGTCTAACCAAGCATGTGCATCAGCGTAGCTTCCATGTTCAACTAATGCAGCTCCTTGATGAAATCGAGTATGGACACATCATTATCAACTTATGATCTGCATCAGTTGACCCGGCCTGTACCATCGCATGATATATACAAACAGGCATAGCAGTTTATTTCACTAATTCATTAATTCACATTTCAACCCAATGTTAAACTTTCACCCTGGTTGCTGCTAAGACTGGAAGGTGAACAATCATCAAGTGATAACTCTTCTTTCAGTTGGTGATATTCACCAAATTAAGGTATGGCAGTCCGTTTGCTTAGAGAAGACTCCATATCTAATTTGCACAATATGGCGACAAACACGCATCGTGATAACTGGAAAATTTAGAATTCCCCCACAATAAGACTTAACTTGAACAAAACAAGACATCATAAGGACAAGACATTGAATGATGACGAAGTGGGGGCTGATTGCCTTACAACAAGTCAAAGATGAACAGTCCTATAGCTGGAGAAAACGAGATGCTTCATTTCAAATGGCTTTACTGACTTGAGCAGCCACTCGCGTAAGGTTTATATATTCTTCAGATGTTTAAGCAGCATTTCCTATTTTAGACCACATTACAAACTCTGACAGGGTTTTGGAAGTTACCTGGTGAATCGCAATCTAAAAAATCTGCAACACTGACATATAAAAAACACAGGAAAAGCTGGTAACGAACAAGTGGGGAAACGTCAAGCTAGAAATTAAAGCAATGCGTACAGAAAGAAAGCAATATTGACCAAAACTCTGAAATTCGAAGATAAAACATAAAAGAAAATATTGCATATCATAGTATATGTCTTCCATGGGCATCTTGATTCCTTAAGACAAATTAAAGGTCCAAATGTACTTGACGAAGTTATTTAAGAACATTTTCTGTCGTAAACGTGCCTTCCCTCTCGCCCCACCAATTCTATCAGCATCAAGCCATATCAATGCCTCCTTCACGTGGGGGCTTCAATGGCAGCATGCCGACATAGAGGGGATTGCACGCTGGGGAGAATATGAAAGCTGAGAGAAATTTGACCAAACCAAGAGAGAAAATCCACGAACCAGGACTCTTGTCAATCCAGAAAAGGATTCAAATACAAACCATCTCTTGCGCGGTTGAGCTCTGCAGCACAGTGTTGGGCTCCAGTTCGTTGCTAGTTAAACGGGCCTTAACAAGCCCACAACATCTAGATTACTTTTGTAACGGGTATGGGCTTATTATTGCCCGTCAACAATTAAGTTTTTAATTATCCATGTTTTGGTATCAATTTGTCAAGTTTAATTTTTCTTTAGCACTATGTTTAAAAAAACTTTTGGATTAGTTAAGAAAATTTAAATAAGTTATTATTTTTTATTATATTAAGTTAAAATTTTTATATTTTTATTTTAAATTAAATAAATTTTTAATGATTGATTAAGTTTTATCAATTACACTATTACTTATCTTTTTATATTAATATATTACTTATGTGGGGTTCATTCTAGAGTGAAAAATATTATATGATTAGGTTATTATATTACATTAAAATGTTATCTCATCGTTAATTACGATATATTAAAATATCACATTATTATCAATTATGATATTTTAACATGCTACATTAACGTCATGTGATATAATACGACAAATAATATTTTGACTAAATCAATAATTAATTTAGTTTAAAATAAAAATATAAATATTATTTGATTAAAAAAATATAAAAATATAATTGAACATAATAAAATAATATGAGTTTATTTAAATTGTCTTTAATGGTTTAAAGATTTTTTAAAATCTTTTACCGTTTTCTTTTTACATGTTAAGCTTGGATTTAAATTGATCCAATAATTTTATGTTTTATCTTTTCAAAACTTCTTCCTATTCAAATTATTTGAGATTCAAACCAATATCTAAATTTGACAAATAATTTTTATAATCAATCCAAGTTGCGTTAAAATAAATTTTCTAGCAATATGCATAAGTCTTTTAAGATTTGATCAATTTTTGCTACATTTCACTATACAAATTTGTTATCATGCAAAACTTCTTAAATTATAATTGAAATTGGGTTTATGTCATTTTAAGGGTTCATCATGTTTGTTTATTACATTAACCTTTTTAATAATTTTGAGTTGAGTCGACGATAAGTGAAGCAAATTAAGTATATTTTGTCAAAATAATAATTTCAAAAGAAAAAAAGGTCTTTCCATTTACTCATTAGTGGGTAGAGTTTTTTGTTTGCCCTAAACAAGTACTAATATTATTTTTTTTTTCAATCATGTTTTAAGGATATAATGTTTAAATAAATTTTTAAACCGTTAAAAAAATTTCAATAAATTTTTTATTATTATATTTAATTATTTTTTATATTTTTATTTTTAATTAAATAGTATTTTGACTTAATTAATCATTAAGTATAAAAATTTATTTGATTTAAAATAAATATATAAATTTTTATTTAATTTAAAATAAAAAACTTAATTAAAAATAATAAAAATTTAAAAATTATTTTTATTTTAAATTTTCTAGCATTTTGAGTTTTGCCGACTCAATAAGCTAGGCTTTATTACGCTACTAAATAAATAGAGAAAAAAGAAAAGACCGGCCGTCCATGTAACCAATGAAACAGCTACACGTAAGCAGGCTGCAACCCGCTTGACCCTATCATCACCCTGAGGCTTTGGCGGTGGTAGATACTTACGTGAGAATAATTACATATTTCCTATTTCCAAAGAAATCCTAATTCCCATCAAACAAGCATTGAAAACCTACTATAAATACCCCCATCGCATCTCTAATCTTCGTATTATCGCATTGGAACTTCATTTGTCTTTGGCGTTTCTTTTCCCCTTCTAAAATCCAATGGCAACGGCGATTCTTCTCCCCGAAGAGTGTGTAGGTAATCGTTTACGCCACGAAACCCTGAGCCTAGCTCGTCCTTTGAGATCTCGTGGAAACCCTAACCCTAACACGATCAAACCTAAATCCGGCAATGATGGTTCTAGCTCTCGTGGTAGGAAGAGGAGTTCAGCTAGGTTCCAATCGAATAACAGAAGACAATCCGAATCCATGGTGGTCAAATCGCCTGGGAAGAATCTGGTGATGGGCCAGGTCAAGATCCTTAAACGCGGGGAAAAGTTGATCCCCGTTGCTGAGAAGACGAATCGTGGAAGGATCCACGGATCGAGTGGTGAAGAGGAGTCTGATTTGGCGTTGGGGTCCACGAACCGGTTGGGTCCAGATCCGGAAACGATGCAAAAGCAAATTAAGGTCAAGGAATTCAAGATTCGTAACGATCTTTTTGCCGGTTCTAATTTTGTTTCGCCGCCGCCCAGTTCGCTTCCGGTCCCTGGTTTTTTGGGAAAGACCGAAAGAACATCCTCGTAATTGTTGCGGCGATCATGAGAGCTGGTTTCGGAATGATTTCCATTAGAAAAATCAGGAGATTGGAATTAGCGTTGGGTTTACTGTGGAATTGATTGCTACTGCATCTCATATTCTTCCTTTATTTTTTCAAGAGGAAGAGTATTGAGTGCAAGCAAAGGAAGGAGTAGAAGAATCAGTACTAGTCAGTGCCATCCGTCGTGTACTTGTCTGTTTGATTAGGTAATCGTTTGTCTAGTGACAGAAATGTATTTAGGTATTGTGTTGTTTTTCCATGATTCAATATGTACTGCCAATTATCACTTTGATTTGGTGTAACTACTATTAATTTAGCGATATTGTTGTAGGCTTAGTAGAGAAACTTGCTACCTTCCTTTCTTTTAGTTGTTAGCTTCAATTTTCCATGATAAAATACTGAAATTTACCATTACCACTGAATTAATTAGTAAAATACTGACTCGTTCCAGTTGCCACTGAATCCTGACAGCAACAAGAAGCTTTGAGATTCAGGTAGTGTTGTTCCAATGTATTGTTCAAATTCCTGTGTGGCCCTTGAATGCTCAGGCTTTATAAATCCGGACTCGTACCAGTTGCCATTTAATCCTTACGGCAACAAAGAGCTTTGAAATTCAGGTAGTGTTTTTCCAACGTATCGTTATATTCCACCGGCGCCAGTGAATGCTCGGGCAGGGCTTGAAATAAGATTTGATCTTGCTCTGTTGGTCATTTCTGTGGGAAGCAGGTGTTTTTGATGATGAAGTCGAAAGAAAAGCAAGTTTGGGCTATGGGAACAGAATTCTGAAATGGGCTGTAAACAAGTCCAGATGCTTTCGCACAACGAATTGCAGGTGCAGTAACTAATTTGGAGAGTTCTATTTTGAGGAAATTAAGTAAATAGAATCTGTTGGATACCACTATTTGATTGGGTTTCAAGGCTTGAAGTGCTGGTCCTGCTCCAAGCTTTACAGGACTGGGCCACTAGCATCAGAAGGCCAAAAGCCCATATTTCTATTTTTTTCCCCGTCAACCTGCCTCGAGGAAATACCGTATTTTAAAATAAAATAAATTAGAGAAGATAAAATTATACGTATCTAAGGTACGGGAAGAAATAGCGGCAGGCAAAGCAAATATATTGCCGCCAAACAATTGCGCCTACTAAACAATTTAGAATCTCGCTCTCACTTTTTCTCAGTTTCTCTGCTACCGAATTCAAAAACTCTCTCTTAAAAGCTCGAAAAGAAAGCAATGGCGAGTTCACCATCTCAGGCTGTTGCAGAAGCTGAATCTCAGCTGTCTTCTCTCGTCTATGGTTCAGTTTCTTCGTCACTTTCTTTTTCTTCCTTCCTCCCATAATTACTTTCATTACGGTTATGATTTCAAACTACATTGAATATTCTCTGTTATTATGTGATTTCTACTTGAAATCATCGCATGATTGAAAAATTCACGTTGAAGAAATGCATTTCGTTATCATCATTTACCTGCGCAATTCAAATTGTATAACAAACAGAGTGAAACGTGAGGATCTTAGCCTGAATCAGTTTTTAATTGCATAATTTCTTGAGATCGGTTGTCATCCTTGCATTTCTGTGTCTTTTTTATACCTTAGAGGATTATACGTTGAGCAGACAAATTTCATTTTTATAAATACGTGCTTATAAAGTTTTTTACAAAGTTATTTTTCTCACATCGTGTAATTTTCCGTATATAGATATTTATTTATATCAGAATAATAGATGGTAACTTGTATTTAATTAATGCAGAGATGTCGCAGCATGTTCAGACGGCAATGGAGAACATGCTTAAGATGATAAGGTGAGTATCATGAATGTAACTTCATCTGGTCAACACCGTCGATGTGGAACTTATTTTGGAAAATTTGTTATTATCTTTCTTTCTTCATTTTAACTTCAGCTTTCTTGCCAAAATTACACAAAGAAATAATTGGTGTATTATCATGTATAACCACTTTCTTCTTTTTCTTGTTCTCTGCATTCTTGTCGGTATCATTTTTGGTCTCTTTGCACTATCTTTACTTTTTTTTGTTTGGCTGAGAAACTGTGTTTTCGTGAATGGACTTCTTGCTGACTTGGTTTTCTTTTTTCGATTTTGTTGTCTCCTTAGCGAATAAGCTGATACTTTTTATGGAAGTGAAACAGTTTCATCTGTGCTACTATGCTTTTGTCGTATAATATTCTCTGTTTATCAATTACCTAATGCTGCTAAAATACTCAGGAATCATGGCTTTTATATCACTTTTCCTATGCTTTTTTATTCACTTATGATCCTGCAATAAGTTTATGGCAAAGAACATTTATTTGTTAAACCCATACAGTCCCGTATTATGTTGTGCTTCTCCAAGATTGTTCGATCTCTATTTTTCAGATCCAGCATTTCTTCACTCCCTCATTCTTTAGATTCTGGGAGACAGGTTTAATCAAATCATTAGCTTGTTGCAAACACCATTTCTCCTGAAAATTAAGTTTTGTTTACCTTTTAAATTAAAATTCTGCAGTGAAATTGATCAGAACTCTTCAGGAGTAAGGGAAGAGATAGAGAAGTGCAAAGACTCTGCTCTTGAAAGGAAGAAAGGTTTGGAGGAAGAGAAGGAGCGGCTTCAGAAAGCTGCGTACACTATTTTGGACATGCTGAGTAACAGAGATTGAAAACTGTAAGCTCTGTAGTTATCATCACCGCTTTCCCATTATTTTACGGGGAACATAGTAACTGAAGATTGGTAAATATTAGCATTGAAGCTTAAGCCCAATGGCTAAACATTGCATTGCCTCCTCTGTCCACAAACAAATGCATACACACACAGACAACCATTTATATAAACATGCAGCTGTATTGCAAATATTTTTGTTGTTTAGAAATATCATCTACCTAACTTCTTACAGCCAGTGCATTTAGAATCATTGCATAAACAGATTAATGTATGGATAACTGATCAAATAGTACCTTAACATTTAAACGATGAATAAGTGATCATTCTCTCTCAGAGCATTCAGTTCTTCAACTTCTGAGCCATCAGCCATAAGAATTGTGCTCCCTCTCTTTCCAAATTTCTTCTCTGCGTTAACCAAATATAACAAAATTCAGTATACTGCATTGATGCTCCATTCTCCCTTTTTTTTCATTCATTAAGTGTATATTCGTGTATCCAAGAACATGCTGTTTTCCTCTTGAATTCATTACCTTTCCAAATATGTGGATTAATGATATCACTTTTGCTAGAATTGGCATCATATCTGTTAAGTGTTTAGTCTGTGTTGTTGTGACGTGTGAAAGGAAAGTTGCTTCTATTGGTTTAGTAGGCTTAGCTTCATGTTTGAGGTCTCAAGGTCAAATCCTTCAACATGCTGTTATGTACTCGATCACCTTCTCGTAGGAATGAGTTTTAGTTGGGTTATATCTTTTTGTTTGTTGGGTTGGTTGCATCTTTTCCCATTCCTTCAAGTCTTTTAGCATGTCATGTGGAAGTTAGAAAACAAGTATTGGCTTTTTGAGAAGCTTGTAGTTCTGTGATACCTGCTAGTCTGAAGAGGTCTTCGATTGAGTCAGGCAAATATATGAGCTTTCCCAATCTGTCACTAGACATTGTTCCTTCGGTTGGATGATGCCCATAGATTATCACCCGGATGGTGCTTGCACTTAGTGAAGGACTGGAAGCGTTTGGTGTTCCTGCAAAATGGTAGAATTATTAAATTGCAAATATCTACAGAATGTTATGCATTTTATTAAAAGAACATATATCTGGATTTATTTAACAAATCATTTGGTATAGGCATACCATCTCATGCTAATCCATGAGCTTGAGCTTTTAGCACAACTAAATGGAGAAACTAATCTCATCATCACCTTAAGACAATCATTTGTGGATTCATATTCATTATTTTTTGATACATCTAGGAAGGCTAGATCATATTATTTATTTTAAATGGCATGGGAAGACTTTATTTCCATCCTAGATGGATGATAGACTCACCCTTTTCCCTCCTTAAAACACCAGATTGACCCATATGCTCAAATATGTCAAACACAAAATTAGATGCAAGTTAAGAGTTGACATGATATAGGGAACACAAGTGAATATTTTATATTAGAATTTTTCATAAGAAAATAACCAGTGGCTGCTACTATAAGGTTTAGCAATTATCAACTTAAGGGTGTGATTCTTTGGTTGTGCATCAAATTTGTGTGGGCTTATGGGAGCATACATATTATCTGCATAGTATATACTTGAAATTTCTTGCTTCCATTAGCTATCATTGATCAAGGAGCTTTGATTTACCTTCTGGATTTGCATTTGTGGAATCCAATGCTTCTCTGCTTTGTTGCTTCTCATTTTGTGCTATAGGCTGCAAAAGAGACATAATAGAATCTAATCTACTTTTTGATCAAACAAGAATGGTCTAGATTTTTCATAAAGTGCTGTTTTATTCCATGTCTTATAATCACATTTGGGGCTTACTTTCCTCTAATTGGTTCAGTATGAAGACATACCTCTATACTCTGCTCTGCCAGCAATTCCGTTAGGAAAGGTATTTCCTGTAGCATGTCTTCTTTTAAGCCTTTCAAGTGCTGAGAATAGAAGAGTCAGAAGTGCTCTTGAGGTTTTGGTTAAAGGCATAAAAAATTTATGGATAAAGATTGTGTATCATCCATGAATTCATTGTGATACTTCATTGCTTTTTTTGTTTTCCCCAACCCACTGCTCATGCAAATTTAAAGTCTTTTACATGCTCTGGTCTAAAATAATTTTCAACAGCCTTAGGTCCCATGTGGATGATTTCCCCTAAAAAATTTTCTTTCACTTATAGTTCGTGTCTTTTGATCCCTTTATTGCTTTCTTTTCTCCTGTGGGTGTAGAACTGGCAATGGATGGGTATGTAAGATGATAATGTTTACAAACCTCCATGAAGTTAGCAATAATAATCTTTCCATCTTCACTCTGTGGTTGCACCATTTGTTTGAAATGGTGATGGCTTATCCGGATAACCTGGGAGAGCCTCTTCGTTCTCACCATGAAAGGTTGGGGGATGTTGAAAATCACTGCAATTTCTCCTGCCATATCTGCAGATCCTAGTTTTGACAAAAACTTAAAAAGGAAAGAAAGGAAGTTAGTTTAAGATGACAAATGGAAAGAAAGAAGCTTTAATTTAACATTACAATATGACATGTGTTTTGGCCTTTTCACTTTTTTTTTTCCCTAAAAAAGCTCTCTTACTGTCCAAAATGCTTGTTTATGATGGTGGTTATAATCTCAAGAAAGCAACTCTCTTATTACTAAAATTCATTGGGTCTCTCAATCAATTATCAGAAGGTTTCTTCATGATCGTATCTTGTCTTTCTGGTCTAAGATATATGCAGCAATTCTTCATGTACACTTTTTTAGGCTAGAAGTAAAAGATGTTGATAATTGAGCTTGCGGTTCATTTATTGATACTTGTTTCTGGATTTCGTCTACCTTGCTTTGTTAAACTAATTATTTTTATTTACCGCAGCAATTGTTGAAAGTATAAAATGATAAGGTCAAGTACATCCTCTTAGAGAAGTTCTGGGTGGGCAATGGGAGCAGTTACTTCTGAACTTTTAGCAGTCTGTGAGACATTATCTTTCAGAATATTTGTTTGGCAATAGTTGTATCGGCTCTATAGTGAAGGTCTGTGTTTTTACTATACTCTAATTGCCATATCTTAGTTTCAATTTGATATCAAAATAAGGCATCTTTATCTGTGTTCATGTTTCATCAATATCTTTGTTTATTTACGAAAAATGGTACTTTGATAGTGCTTCCCCTACCCCTGCATCCTAAAACATTAGAAAAACAAAAGGAAAAAGAAAACATATACGCTCCTTCAAATCTGTTATTATAGTTCCTTTTCCATTATTCTGAGTCAATAGGAATATTATGCTCTGAGTTTATAGATGTTCCATCTAACTGTTTGACCGATAGTTATTCAGTTCTATAAATGGAAGCATTAGGAAATTATACCCTTGTATCCAAAGATATACCTGCTCCATTCCATTCTTGTATGTGAGCATATCCTGCAGTTTCAGAGAGTTTAGATTCTGCATCTGAGGTTAAATAGAAGGCATAAAAATATGACTAGGAATGATGCTATACCACTGCTCCAGATACTAGAATGTAGAAGTCTGTGGGTATCTCATTTGGTAAAATAATTTCAACCTTCGGAGGAAAATATTCAGCTTTCATCTCTGATACCTGTAAGAAGAATATTTTATGAAAAAGTGCTTATGATAGATATCTAAGGCGATTAAAGTTTTGTTTTAACATAGTATTTCTATAGTAAGGGGGGCAGTTTTTGATTACAAATTATTTTTTGGGTGACTTAATGGCTAAAAATCCACTGTTAAATATGGGAACCTAATTTGGTTAGGGTGAAGTATATTTTTTTTTTTTGCATTTTAGGTGGATGAGGCATCGCCTCAACGGTAGCGCACACCACAGACCAAATGGGAGGTTTCAGATTTGAATCCTGCATGGAATTATATATACATACATACATACATATATATAAAGAAGGAAATATTATTACCAGCTGAGAAACAAAATCTTCAGAGACTCCTTTGAATAGGTAGGTTTTTTCAACAGTACTGCGGAAGAGGTGCTGGGAAATGCTTGATCTTATTGCCTTGGGCAGGTCCTGAAGCACTTCTTCTTGCTGTAACTCTGCTGTCTTGAACTTGAGTTGCATGTGTGACAGCATTTGTTCTCTCAGCCCATCTGGAAGTCTATTTTTGCTTGCGTAACGCAATAACTCATTGATGGTATCTCTCTGTCGAGACATGATCCTAGTTATGGTCTATTTGATATGTTTGGATTAAAATGCAAATGTGAAGTAGCACTCCAACATCATGCAAGGTCTAAAATACATGAGTGAAATTTGACTAGCATTGAGCTACCTGAATCTCTATACTGAAGAAGGTAGAATCATATCAATCCAAAAAACATTAGGATTATATAGACTTTCTTTAGGACCAACAAAGCAAGGAGTTATCAATATATTTCTAGGTTCATCAAGTACTTTATGTGCTGCTAATCTTGTATGCTATTGTTGGCTATGAGATGGAAGATGTTCTTTGAAAATGAATGAAGAGAAGAGAGAATCACCATGGCAAAGGTCCTGACTGCAGCATGGACGATGAGATTTGTCATGTTACCAATTATGTACGAAGTGAGGCCAATATTGAAGAGCATATAAATCATGTTAAAAACCTTCTCTCCTGTATTCACTGCATGCAAGTCTCCATAGCCAACTGTGGTGAGAGTGACAATTGACCAGTAAATGGAATAGGTGTAGCCTACCCAGATACTTTTGTGCTTAAAATCTTCAACCTCGCTTCCAATCCATGTCTTAGCTGGTGTTCTGTGGCGTGCAGCCAGCCAGTAATAGAAGCAACCAGCTGAGTGCACCGCAAATACCGTGACCTGCCATTGAGTAGAAATCAAATTTACTTGTAAATGTTTGGTTGGGGATGGAGAGTAGGAAAGTAGGAGTAGAACATGATGCTCACACAGACTAGTTTAAGGAGTCTTGTCCAAAAGTAGCTAAACCGTGGGTCCTTTTCTAACCTATCAAAAATGACTTCAAATTAGATAAGATAGTATTTGTGTTCAATCCCTCGTTGTCTATCTCTTGAATTTTGAAGGAATGTAGCAGACACAGGAGAGAAAGAGAGGAAAATGAGGTTTGCTTAAAAGAATACTGTGTAGTTGTTAAATTAGACATTGGTTTACCTTTTGAAGAGTTCACTAACACGCCAGAGACGCCATAGACGAAGCAAGTTGAGGAAACTGAAGACCTCACCAGCATGCCATTTGCCAGTGACGATTCTGTATATGAATTGGAATGGCAGAGTAGATGCTACATCCATAAAAAACCAGAACCGTGTCACATATCTGTAAGAACAAAATTTTGTTCAGATATTAGAACGCATA
Source organism: Theobroma cacao (assembly GCF_000208745.1). Lineage (NCBI taxonomy): Eukaryota > Viridiplantae > Streptophyta > Magnoliopsida > Malvales > Malvaceae > Theobroma > Theobroma cacao. Next base: position 1,869,732 of record NC_030858.1, read on the forward strand.
TTTCTGCAATTATTAAACATTCACACTCATAAATCTTTAGGTTAAGACAGAATTAATACTTTAGAACTTTAGAAATCATTTCATGCACGTGAGATTACTTAGTGTAAATCTCCACATTTTGTCTAATGACAGTTCAAGCCAAATCTATGCATTCATTTCTTTGGTGGGCTTATTCAGCAGTTTTCAGCCTTTTAAGTTTGGGTTTCAACTCTCTCGGGGCACATTTGTTTGATGGACCAGGGCAGCTCGCATTTCACCCAAACCTTGGCCTTTTTGGCATTTCACCAAAATCATAGGCCAGCTCATGTAATTTGATGATATGTGTTAAAGTAAAGTATAAAGTATTATCTATTTGAATTTATTGAATTTTATAATTTTGTTCTATAAAAGGAATGTTGAAAATGATATAAATATTTAAATATTTAGTTGTATTTTAATACACAGTTAATGTGAGATTCATAACTTTCTTTTGAAATTGTGATAAAATGACTCAAATTACTTAATAAATTCATCAAAAAAGTCAAGAAATAATGTTTACTGGGCATCAAAACAATATTTTCATTGAAATAACTTCTCTATTTGCAGCGAGATAAGAATAAAATAATAACATCCATTGATGGAAAGGAAGAGAGTAATCAGCTATGCAAAGGAGATGTAGTGACATACCGCAATGCAATTCTCTTGTGATCATCGACAAGGAGATAGGTTGTTTTATCCAAGTAAGCGACAAAGAAAGTTAGGATGATGTCCGTGGCAAAGAAGACATCCACCACCAAATCAATGATCAAGAGCGCCCCTTTGGCTGCTTTCTTGAAAGCTACCTCGAAAGTAGATGCCCATGCCGAGTACAACACCAGCGCTACCAAAAACGTTTGCCACCATCTGCACCCCTTGCATTACCATATCAAGAAATCATACATTTTTCTTTAGAAGATTTAAAAAAAAGGAAACATAATCCTTTAAGATTTTTATCGAATATTGTTCCTTTAAATGATGAAAATATGCTTCAAGTTGACGTGGAAATTAGCAAAATGTCTATTGTGGTGCTTTCTTTTGTTTTTTGAAATAGAAAATAATTGATAAGAACAGTATGTAAAACCAATTATGCACATTATCGTTTTTGGAACTTTGTATATTATCAAAGGAAAACTCAAACATAGATAGGAAAGAAAAAAAAAACATAATATATAAAAAAAATAAATTTATTTCTTTTTAAATTAAATAAGTTTTAATTTTTTTATTATGTTCAATTAAATTATTATATTTTTATTTTGAATTAAATAAATTTTTATAATTAACAGTATTAATTAAAACGTCACTTTGTTATTTTTATCATATGATGTTGATTTTTGACTTATCATAATAAATGATAACATGATATGTTGATATATTAGATTGAATGATGATGTGATATGATTATACAATTTATGATATTTTTTATGTTAATATCATGTAAATATAAAAATAATAAAAAGTATTTTAACTAATGATAATTAATTAATTATTAATAATAAAAATTCATATAACTTAAAATAAAAATATAAAAATTCATTTAAATATAATAAAAAATAAAAAAATTAACTTTTTTAAATTTTAAAACTTTTTAAAAATTTACCAAAAAAAAAGTCTTCCTCTCCTTCGTTCTCATCTGCCTCTTGAGCAGTGAGCGGCAAACAAAAGTCAAAAAACCGATCAAGGGCAATGTTGAGAATTCATATCATAACGCAAAGCACGCCAGCATGTGCATACTTCGACCAACCAAAGCCCGACGGGGGGATCCCAGTGAAACTCCCAACCCAAAAAACCCCCAAACTGAAAACTCCTACTCCTAGTCAAACACTCCATTCGAAAACCCTTTAGAATCCTTATCATCATCTTCTTCTTCTTCTTTTTTTTTTTTTTTTGCAGAAGTTTTTCTCTTCTAATGAAATGATTTGATCGCTATAGAGGTTGCGGCATCACTTTTTTACCCATCATTTAATTCACTTCCTACGAAGCTACGTGAAGGATTTGTATTATATACGGGTACTCTTCTTGAATCGAAAACTTAAACTTTAATTGCACCATTTAGGCTTTCAAGGTAATCTAGGAAATGCAAAACTAAAGGTGGAAAGTCAGTAACCTGAATATTTTTTAAATGTTTTTTTCTTTGATTTAAACGATGAAATTAAGCCGGAAGAACGCAAAGAGAAACACAGTATGAATAATATTGAGTCAATAGGAGAAGGAAAATTAATAAAGAGACTCACCGATATCTAAAATCATAAGGAGCGATGACATATTTCTTGAGGTGCAGGTATCCATCGTCAACCACAGTTCCGAACGCCGGTAAGAGGCTACTGGAAACGGAGGCCAGATTCTTCATTTCACCGCTTGATCGTCTCCGGAAAAGTAACGGTAACGGTGAGTTCGTTTCTGCCATTGCGTCTGTTTGGAGAGAGAGATCGAAACTAGCTCGCTAGCTAGCTAGCTTGATTGCTTATTGTTTGTTTAATAAAGTCATAGGATCTGGGCTTAAGAGATCTAATTGACGAGGGAGAAAAGTCCTAAGATCATTAGAATATTAAGGAGGAGGTGAAAATGAGCTTTCAACCTGCCTTTTGAGTTTCATATTATAATAATGAAGGGATCTTACATCATCATCGTCATCATTATTATTATTATTAATTATCTTAACAATATTCGGCCACATATTGAGGGTGAAGGTCCTAAATTAATCCCCACAAAGAATTATCGTTGAAAATATATAAACGAATAATCTATTATATATCGTAATTTAATAATAAATTTCCTCTTTTTCTCTCTCTCACGTCTTAGGGTTAGTGCTCGCATGCAATAGGAGGAGTCATGTAACATACATATATATATATACCAAGTCAAAATCAAATATAAGCTACATATTCAATTGTGTTTATCAAAACCCTTTTTTTCAATTTATATTATCGGATTGATTATAAATAACTCTCGAATATTTCATATAAAACAAGCTAGAAAAAATGTGTGTATATCTCTTTGTCAAATTACCTTGATTTTCTAATCTCTATTTGGTTTGTTATGAGATAATTATGAGGAAAAAAATACGTAATGTTTGAAAAGATTCATGAATTATTTAAAAATTTTTATTTATTATTAAATGTAATTAAGTTTATTTATTTTTATTTTAAATCAAACAGATTTTTATAATTAACAGTTGATTAATTATTATTAATCAAAATGTTACATATCATTTTTATACTCTCACTTGATATTGACGTTAAGAGTGAAAAATATAATCTATTATGATACGTTTAGTATATCATGTTAACATCACGTGTTATAAAATTAACAAGTGACATTTTAAAAATAAAAAAATAATAAAAATAAAATTTTTCTAATAATTTAAAATTTTTTAAATATTACGATGTTCATAATTTCGTATAGACAAAATATTTTCATTATGTAAACCAAATCTACTCAATGTTGGATTGGGCCCTGGATGTCTGTATCCGGCCTTTATTTTTTTCAGACGTCATAGGACCCAATGGCGTTTTTGCCAAACAGGCTCAAAGGGTTAGGTCCAGAGAAACACCGCCAAGGGGGGTAACCATCCTGATCCGGTTATCCCCAATTTGCCCGTTGGTTTAGCTCGAGAACTTTCCCGATACGAATCAAACCCACTCCCCCATTTTAACCGTCTTCAAACTTTCACTGCGCCAAAAACCAGAAGTGGAATCCAGTGTACTTCCTTCAATCGTTTTCCCAATGCCCAAATACCAAATTCTGAATCCTGAAAGCCAGTTCCAAATCATGCTGCATCAACATCACCTGATCAAATCACAAATTTTCTTAAGATAAATATCCGAAATTCCAAAACCCAACTTTGTTTCCATTTCTATTTGCTATGGACAAAGAAACCGAGCTCCTCTCGCGGCTAGCGGCGAACCATCTCCACCTAGCTCAATTCGAGCCGTTACGAGCAACGCTTCTTGCTCTACGGACCAAAAACCCCGACCTTGCTCTGGCAATCCTTCAAACGATCGTCGCCAACTCGGCCCGGTTCGAGAACATTGTCTGGTCACCTTCTTGTCCATCCCCATCTCTTCTAACGTATCTTTCCACTCTCGAACTCTTGCAATTCAACGATCCTACTTCGATATGGAGTTTCGATCCCGATACATTGCGGCTACGCGCGGAATTTTTGTTGTTAGTTCAAATTTTGATCGATAAGGTGTTGGCTAGTTTGAGAAGAGATGTTGATTTGGATAAGATCGAAAAAGAGAAGGAATGTGAGCGTGAGGGTTTTGAGGCAGAGAAACCTGAGTTGTTAGATAAAAGTGAGGATTTGAAAGAGGGAAACGATGACCTGGGAGATTGTGTTAGGGTTCTAGATAGGTTTTTGGAGTTGGGAATGAGGAGGTTGAAACCGGATGTAGTCATGGAAAGTGGTGATGAAGATGCTCGGGAGGAGAGTAAGGCGGTTTTGGGGGAGGTTTTGATTGAGGAAGAAGAAATGGTTTGTTTGAGGAAGGTGATTATGGATTATGCGGATGTTTTCGATGCGTTATGTGGGAATATCCAGAGGCAATTGAAAGGATTGGAGGGAGGTGATTTGGGGATGGCTATAATGGTAAGAAGAGAGGATAACGTGAGAGTGGATTCAGTCGATGAGGAACATAAGAGGGTTCTTGGTTTGATACAAAAGAATGTGCAGTTAGCCCATTTGGATGCTATCAAGAATTGTGTGAAGGATGGGGATATTGAAGGAGCAGTATCACTTATTCGTTTTCTTCATCTTGATTATGGGGTTGAGGAGGTTGAGTATCGGTATGTGCATTTATTGCTAAAATGAGTCCAATGTTGTTGTTTCAGTGCAATCTAGTTTCTCCTTCATGATGCTTAGCTTATGATATCTAGTCATTGCTAGATAAGCAAAAAAATTAGATCCAACTGTGAGGTTGTCCTAGGTATTTGCCCTTGTTCTACTTCTATTGGTTTCAGCAAGTATAGTAAAACAAGTGTAGCCAAGAGCCTTGATTAACATCCCTCTTTTTCTGCTTGGGCTCAACTATTGAGACATGACCACTGTTGCATTCTCCTTAAAAAGCATTTTAGATCTTCTCTGCACTTCAGATAATTTCATCCTTCTTTCTTTGGTATTTGTTTATATTTCTTTTGATTTTTCTAATAGCACACTGCTGCAAGATCTCCTCAAGAGGGTTTTATCAGAAATGGAAAGATTTGGAGGGTCCCGGCATTCCACAGAAGAAAAGCTGTTACGGATTTATGGAGAATCTCTGTCATCAAATTGCAGGCATCTTGTTCAAATGATTCAGGTGATACCTTTTTTTCTCTTTTTCTAACACCAATAAGTCTCCACATTTCAATTGCTATTCTATAGTTGAGAGGATTCAATACTGGTGAACTTCTTGTGTATTGCATATAATTCTTTGTTTGAGCCATGTTAACTTGCTTAATATGAGTTCTGTTTTGGAGATGCCATAACCTGGTTACTAGTTTCATATCATCATATTTGGTGGGAATTCTAACTCTCACTATATTGGATAAATTCCTGGGGACACCTAAAAATTGCAAATAAACTTTTGTGGTCATTTCATTTTTGTTTCACTTGTAATTTAATTGATTGGTTTTGGTCTGTTTTCTAAAGCCTCCAAGTGGTTTTGGTTAGTTTTCATATGATTGCTGTTTGGTTCTTGTGACGTTAATGTTGGCTAAAATGCAGTGCAATATTCACATAGAACTAAATGCTGCTGTGGTAATAAGATATAGTACTACTAGTTAAATCCTTTCCATATTGTCACCTTTGTAGATTGTATATTACTGTGCTTTCTTGCAGGTTATTCACGACGGGTTGCTTTTTCAAGAGATTGAGACGTATAGAGCTCTTGATAACAACCAAATTCCACCACCTCTTGAGCATTTTCAAAAGCATTTAGTGGAATTTAAACTTGATGCAGATTTAAATAACGAGCATTTGCCCTTGAATATGGCAGCAAGTTCTTGCCTGAGAGACATGTTCCATTATGCTCGTATTTCTGGGTTACATATACTAGAGTGTGTGATGAATACAGCTTTGTCTGCCATAAAAAGGGAGCACATTCAAGAGGCAACAAATGTACGTGTCTTATTTTATTTTTAAGTTAATGAGTCAGCCTAAAAACTTTCATTATTATATGAGTTACTCATTTCCTTTGCCAATCGTGAATACCAGGCTATTTTTTTTAATATGCTTTGTTTACGATGTTGTAGGTTCTTGTACTATTTCCTCGGCTTCGGCCCCTTGTAGCTGCCATGGGATGGGATTTGCTGTCTGGTAAAACAATGTTGAGGCGGAACTTAATGCAATTGTGTTGGAGAAGTAAATCAAAAGTGTTTCAGCTGGAAGAATCTTCTCTTTATGGAAATTGGCCAGATGAGGTAATTCTTGTTTCCGGGCTTTCATGATCTTATAGTTGAATATTGTATAGATAAGAAATGAAAATTTCATGCTGTATTCTTTATATTTTGAACAGGTATCGTGTGTGGAACATCTTTGTGATTCACTATGCTACCACCTTGATATTGCCTCTTTCGTAGCTTGTGTAAATTCTGGTCAACCATGGAGTTCAAAATTCTCATTACTATTGTCTGGAGATGAAAATATAGCATCTGGAAGTGAAAATGCTCAGTTAGACACATTTGTTGAAAATTTTGTGTTGGAAAGACTTTCTGTTCAAACTCCCCTTCGGGTAAGGCTCCATAACCACTTTACCTAGTACAACTTTATTCATAATACTAAATACTGAATAGACAAAATATCAAAATTTGCACCCTGTTGACAGTAAAGCTGTGTCTGGTGCAATATAAAGCACCATACTTTTAAATCAAACATGAAAGCACAATAACTAAATAAATGGACCAAAATATATATTTGACCACACCCAAAACACTCAGACACACATCATCACTATAAATAACAATGACACGCTACATGTGGTTTTACCATCAAATAAAAAAATGTTTGCATGTTGTGAGAATCTAAATAGTAATTAGGACTGTATTTACGTCTGTCACATTACCAATAACCTGTATGCAACTATAAATAGTTGTACATTTTGTTCAATGTATCTTTTTCATTTGAGGTTGGTCAAGGTTCCGTCGAACTTCCTTCAAAAAAAAAAAAAAAGAAAAGATTCTGTGGAACTTGGCTAGGTCTATGTTGCATGGTTTTACCTCATTCCTTCTACTAATAATGACTTACTACTAATCGAAGACTTAAAAGAGGAGGATAACTAACTGTTTGTCAAAATAGCCATGATGCTATATAGTCAATAGTGAAAGCATGAACAGAATACCTCCTGACTTAAAATTTATTAATGGGACTTCTAGTTCCGGTTGATTTCAAATCAATGCCATGAAGGCTTATCAAATCTAGAGTCATTACGGATCAAAGAAAATGATGAAGTCAATTCCTCATTTAACGTTTAAATTTTATGTGTCTTAGTGTAAATAATTTCCATGTGGAGTTTACCTCTATTTGACAAGTCAATTCTTTGGTATTTGAAGAGTTAATTGACGTTCAGTGAACAGCCTGCTTATCTTCTTGTCTGTGTGTTTCTAGCATGTAAAGGATTTTGGTTATAGTAACTTGTATGTGAAATTTTACTTGTTGTAAGTTGTAAACAATGTTTTTCTCCTTTTAATGTGGTATTAAGTTGCAACTAGATTTCTTTGCTGTAGGTACTGTTTGATGTTGTTCCAGGCATAAAATTTCAGGATGCTATTGAATTGATTAGCATGCAGCCAATTGCTTCTACTCTTGAGGCCCAGAAAAGGTATTTATACTGAGTGATTTCACTCGATATTATTGTCATACTAGGGATATATGCTATTCCCAAAGCTTGATTTGATTTTGAAAGGCTTGTTGGGTGGTAGAAGTTTCAACTATGATGGTAGGCATTGCAGAGAATCAAATTTTGTTGCTTACTTGTACTGTGGTGGTGAATGTGGTTGGTTCAGGCTGTTGGATTTTACTTGTAGGTTTTGTATTTATTTGCTCTGGCCTTTAGATCAGAATAATGTTACTTCCTGTGATATTATTAGCTGAATATGCATTATTGATTGTGTTTTACATAGGCAGTTGGTATTATTTAATCTGCCCCTGTAAAAAAGATATATAGAATTAAGAATGAATGTTATTGAAACTAAAATGTTATGCTAACAGATTATAATGTTTCATTGGCACACAAATGATTCTTTGTTTTACATCAGCACAAATGCAATTTGTTTTGGTCTTTGTTGGTGGAGCACAATGCAGCCAATTGTATGGGGGTAGTCTTGGTGCCAGACAGATGGTATATGATGCGGTTGTAAAGCATTTTTCTGATTTCATGTTTTTTCATGTTTTACTTAACATTTTTGTCCAATAAATTCAAGAGATGTCTACATCACTGAATTTGTGAAAGGGTGATACCTTTTATCTAAAAAATATTACATGGAATTCAACTATCTGGCTAAAGATACTGCTCTTACAGCTTGCATTTTTATCAAGTTAGTATAAGAATAGGACGTTGAAACTATTTGAATGTGCCCTTAAACTGTCAACATATAAATTTACAACTGGGCCTAGGTTGCCATAGCTTATGCTTGCTGTGCTTTCATATATAACATATCTCATTATTGCTGGCGGCTACTTATTCCACTTTGCGCACATTTTGTTTTTCCTGGTGTCACTTATGAAAAAGACCATTTTTTTCTCTACTATGATGTTTTTTTATTTACATTTCCTTAATGCGGTAGGATGCAAGATATTGAACTTATGCACATGCGTTATGCTTTGGAATCAACTGTTCTTGCACTAGGAGCAATGGGAAGGAGCATGAATGGTGAAAAAGAGACTCATCAAGTGGCACTCTGTCATTTGCAAGACCTAAAGAACCACTTGGCAGGCATAAAAAATATTCCACGCAAGGTATTCTGTTACGGTCTGCAGTTTTTGAAGAATTTTTGTTTTCTTGCTGGTGTTAATGTGGTGCTTTTCTTCATTGATGGAAAATTGCAAGTTTTCTTCAAAAACTTATATTGGATTGTAGATTATCTATAGAAATGTTTTCAGATGATTATACATATATTAGACTCCTTTGCTAGTAACTCAATTATCATTATTTGCATTTAGCAAAATTTTAGGTTATACTTTTAGTTCTTCATATGGTTGATCATTTTTTGTTGTATTTGAATTCTTTAGTTTCCATTAGTGTTGTTAGACTTCCCATTATTTATTTTCGAAATTTAAATAATGTTGATTTTATTCACATGCAGATACTGATGGTGAATGTTATAATTTCACTTTTGCATATGGATGATATCTCTCTCAATTTGACACATTGTGCCTCACCTGAGAGCCTTTTTGAACTACCTGCTGAATGTGCTTGGGAACATATTGATTTAACTACTTATGAAGGGGGAAACAAAATGGTTATATCTTTCACAGGGTTGTTACTTGATATAGTACGTCATAATCTTCCATCAAGCATGACTGAGGAGGTATCCAATGATGGTTTAAGCATGTCTGCAAGGCAGGCCTTGGAATGGAGAATCTCAATGGGTCAAAGTTTCGTTGAAGATTTGGAATGGCGATTATCAATTTTGCAGCGCCTTCTCCCATTATCTGAACGGCCATGGAGTTGGAAGGAGGCATTGACTATATTACGAGCAGCCCCATCCAAGCTACTTAACCTGTAAGCTTGATGATAACACTTTTGAAACAATTTGTTAATTCAACTAATTAAAAAGTGGTGTTGGAAGTGTGTTTCTCATTAAAATAGCAGGGTTCATGTGATATCAACCTGTTAATCAAGTTTGTTAATTCTATATGGAAAAATATCTGTTTGAATTGGTAATCACCATCGATTGCTGCGGAAATAACTTTTTAAGTTAAAAATGGTATCTCAGCATGATTTAGCAAGCTGCTAGCGTACAGCTTAATTGAGTTGGTTATATTTGGTGAGCCAAATCTTTGTTTTTAGAGGTTAAATTTCCTTTATGATCTTCATAATGCATTGAAACATTCTTAGAACATCTTCTTGGAGCATGTAAAGTAAAAACTATCTAGGAGAAAACTATGGCATGATATAAATTGGAGTAGGAGTTGTAGTAGGAAAGTGGAAGTAATCCAATAAAGCATACTTCTCATATTTATGATTAATCATGCTTTTGGCTGTGAAAATATTGATTTTCCCTTATAGATTATCAATAAAACTTAGAATGTGTATTGAGGTTCTCTTATATTTTTCTTTGTCAGTTGCATGCAAAGAGCGAAATATGACATTGGAGAAGAGGCAGTTCATCGATTTTCATTATCTGCAGAAGATAGAGCCACCCTTGAATTAGCTGAGTGGGTAGATAGTGCATTTAGAGAACTGCATGTAAGTGTAAGATCAGTTACCAAATAACTTCTTCAGATATGCTTTCACATTGTTTTTTTCCACAATACTCTTTATGGCTTAGGGATTTTTTTAATGGTACTTGAAAACTATCTTCTTTAACACACTTGTGGAGGGTAATTTTATTGGGAATTAGTTTGAGTCAGGTTTCATTTCACAATTTTCTATGTATATCAGGCTGTGGGTTTTTTTAGTTCTAAGTAGGTTCAAGCAATGTCAGAGCAAAATGCTGGATATTCCCTTGTTAGGATGATTGAGAGATGAACTTTTTGTAATCAAATAAGGGTTTGGCATGCTAAGTCTGGTTTGAGAATAGGTGATGAGAACAACTGGGTCTGTCTCAGTGATTTGTGCATCCCTTTAGGGGTATCTTCCAGCAGGGCCTAGGTTCTAGCCCCACCTCCAGGAAAGTTCCAAGGGGCTTTGTGCCCAATTAATCTAGCAAAAAACAAGTATTGGTCATTAGAAAGTAAGTTATACTCTTTTAAGCTTTTTTATTTGAAATAGTTGGTTATTTGTTTTCATAAAGATTGCATCGGGAATGTTCCAAGGTTTTGGGATTAAAATATGACTTGGGAAGGCAGAATATGTTGTGAAATCCTATTAAACTTTCTTGGTTATAGGCCATCTAATTAGAGGTTGCATGTGTGTGTGTGTTTCCTGGCAACATGGTTATTTCCCTCTCTGGTTGACCCATGATATGAATATGAGATCTTACTTGTTCCTAGTGTATATATTGTGCTTTGCTTTGTAGATATTACTGCTTATTGGCTTATTACTCCAACAGGATTTGATGACAATTTTGAAATGATCAATTTAGCCATCTTGACGTTTGCAGCCACCTATATTTTGAGTGATGATTTTGACATCATTAAAACGCTCTTAGGAAAATAAATTGATGTGGGGCGTGGAGGTGATGAACTAAGAATGTTTTCTGGGGAAATCATGGAAAATATTCTCTTTTAGAGTGTTTTGTGTGGAAATCTCTGTTATTTTCTGGCTGTGCTTGGCGGACTCAGTTTTAAGTTAACAATATAATGATTTGATGATTTCCAGAACTTTTAGGGGTTGTTTCAAATTTGAGATTTTGTTTCCATAAATGGAATTTTGGGATTGGTCTTCTCCTTAAGGGTTTGATTGTTAATTCTTGTAAGCAATTTATTACCATATCCTATTTGCTAATACAGATTGAGCCAGTTCTCAGATTTTCCATGTGTTCTCTTAGGAACCATGATTCTGTTTGGTTTCTATTAAGTGAAGTCCAATCTGCACTTATATTAAGATCTATCATCATGCTTTTTGATTTTAGTCAAAATTTTTTGTAATGAGGTCTGCTTCCTTACCACTTTGAGATATATGGTTATTTGCTGTTTTTACCATATATTTGCTTTTAGAAGATTGTGGCCTGAGATATTGAAGTGAATCAAACTAGTTTTTTTCCTTCAATAACGATACTGATAAGAAAGTTATGCATGACTTTTTGGATAGTTGACGAGAATGTTTCTTCCTAGAAAAGCATCGCTGCACTGGGCATGGGGGTGCCCTCTCTGAGGTGGCAGAGAAATTAGTGACCCTGTATTTCTAGTAGATTGCTGCAATTGTTGTAACAAATAAGAAACAGAAGTCATTTGCTGATGCAAATTATCTTTTTTCTGTGGTGCACAGGACTTGGTTTTTTGAGACCCTTCCCTTTCCCGTTATTACCCCTGTGAAAAACTCCCCAGCTCATGTATGTGATTGTGCAGGTAGCAAAAGCAGTGTCTCGTGCAGCTGATGGGACTTCTCTGGTACAGGATCTGGATTTTTCTTCATTGCGCTCTCAATTAGGTCCTTTGGCTACAGTGAGTGCTTACTTACATTATTGACTCTTTCTTCTCCTTTTCATATCTCCAGTTTGGAAAATGTTAGATCTTGTCCTTTTTCCTGCCAGATTCTTCTGTGCATTGATGTTGCTGCAACTTCAGCAAGGTCTGCCAATATGTCTCAACAGCTTCTAGATCAGGCAATTCTTCAGTATACTTTATGTTTGTTACAATCTAGTGTTATCTTTTCCATTAATATTAGAAATTTAACATAATTTCTTTAATATCTAGTTGGCCATATTGATTATTAAGTTTTGTTGTTATCATTATAAGAAATTTTATGGAACTAACTTTTCTCCTCTTCCAGTTCTTTTGGCAATTCCTTATAGCATTGAGTGATAATTGTAGCCAAAACAACATTCTTTTACTATCAATGTGACTGATCTTCAACAGAAAGCATATTTCATGCTCTTCTCAATGAAAATTTCCATTCCCAACACTGACGTGCCATAGCAAGTAAGAATTAGCTCAGCTCAGGTGAACAGACAGAAGAAAGGCAAGACAGATTGACTTACTGGTCACTTCTCTGCTGACACTATATCGCTTTTAGAGTGAAATAGAGAGGATTGCTATCTCATAGGAGGAGAGCTCAACTTGAATATAAGCCCACTACATATCCCAAACTAAATCAATGTCGGATAGCAGCACTTAATCCTACCTCTCATGCATTGGCCCCATAGAACAATTGAGAGGAATGAGCCTATGACTTGGAGTAAATAAGAGGAGCAACAAACAACTCAGGTTCCAATACCATGTTAAGCTTTCCTACTGAACCCAATTAATAGTATGTGGAAAGGTCAACTTGAATTGAGGCTGCGCAAACCCCAAACTAAACCATTGTGGTATTTAGGATAACATCATTGAACATGTTCTTATATTAAGTATGACTTGTTAAGTGAGATTTGAGTATGAAACAAAAACAGTTTTTGATTTACGTCATTGTTCATGATCTTATGTTCTTGTGGCCGGAAAAACACTTTTAGGCTCTAACTTTTGTTTCTACTTCTAATTTAATGAGATTCTCATGTATTAATTGATGTGTTTAGTTTTATACATGTTGTTATTGACTGTTGACTCTGTTCATGTTCAGGCTCAAGTTATGTTATCTGAGATATATCCAGGAGGTTCTCCAAAGGTGGGTTCTACTTACTGGGATCAGATCCATGAAGTCGGAGTTATTTCTGTATTACGACGTGTCCTCAAACGACTGTATGAGTTCTTGGAACAGGTAAGTATTTGAATATTTTCAAATGCTCTTTTTTGCTTGCAGTTACCTCTTGCCTCCCTATCCCCTCTCTCTTTCATATGGTGCTTTTCTTGGGAGATAATTGCAGGATTTCTGATTCTTCTGTGTGACCTTTTCTTCCAGGATAGTCCTCCAGCCCTTCAGGCCATTCTGACAGGGGAGATCTCTATTTCATCAACTAAGGACTCTCATCGACAGGGACAAAGAGAACGTGCTCTTGCACTGCTACATCAGATGATTGAAGATGCTCATATGGGCAAGCGACAATTTCTTAGTGGTACTTACTCTCTTTTAGGTTTTTCAGTGAAAAGGATCCTACACAATGTTTTCCTGGTGGTGCTGTTGTTCTTTGATGTTTGCTGCAGTAAATGTGTTCCTATGGTTCTCATGTGTCCTTGTGCTGTGAAACCTTAGGTAAGCTTCACAATCTAGCGAGAGCTATTGCCGATGAAGAAATGGAAGTAAATTTCACTAAAGGAGAAGGACCAGGTACCGATAGGAAAGTACAGTCCAGTCTTGACAAGGATGGGGTTCTTGGGCTTGGGTTAAAAGCTGTCAAACAGACATCATCAACTTCCATGGCTGGAGATAGTAGTATGCAGCCTGTTGGTTATGATATGAAGGATAGTGGGAAGAGACTGTTTGGTCCTTTAAGTGCAAAGCCCACAACCTATTTATCACAATTTATTCTCCATATTGCTGCAATTGGTGACATAGTGGATGGAACAGATACAACTCATGATTTTAACTTTTTCTCACTTGTATATGAGTGGCCTAAAGATGTAAGAATTTTTCTTTCCCTGCTTCCTAGATTATTTTCCTGAAGCAGAGTATGTTGCCATGCTTTTCAATGTTTTCTTGTCATGTTGTCAATAGCTTTCTTCTTTTTTCTGGATGGAATAGCATAGTTAAGGATCCCTCTGTTTCTGTTGTTTATTTTGTTTGAGTTGAATGCAAGGATAATTTGGGAATGATATTTTATTGTACCCAAGAAAAGGCAAGAGTGAACGTTAGTAATAATAGCCTTAGCTGATTAGCTTGATTTCTTTCCTACATACAAAAATATTCATTGTTTACCATTTTGCTTTTCAGCTTTTAACTCGTTTGGTCTTCGACCGAGGCAGCACAGATGCAGCTGGCAAAGTAGCAGAAATAATGTCTGCTGACTTTGTTCATGAAGTGATTTCAGCATGTGTACCTCCAGTTTATCCTCCGCGGTCTGGTCATGGATGGGCATGCATTCCCGTTATTCCCACATGTCCTACTAGTTGTTCAGAAAATAAAGCACTTTCTCCTTCTGCTAAAGAAGCTAAGCCTAGCTGTTATAGTCGTTCCTCTGCAACACCTGGGATCCCTCTGTACCCTCTCCAACTGGATATAATAAAACATTTAGTTAAAATATCTCCTGTCAGGGCTGTCTTGGCATGTGTTTTTGGAAGCAGTATGTTATACAGCGGCAGTGACTCTAGTATATCTAGCTCCTTGAATGATGACTTAATGCAGGCCCCTGATGCTGATCGGTTGTTTTACGAGTTTGCTCTCGATCAATCTGAAAGGTGCCATACATGCCTGGCAGAATGTTAATGCACTTGTATCTCTTTTACTTCAGAACTTTGTTTAATTTTCACTCTTTTCTGGAGCAGGTTCCCAACTTTGAATAGATGGATACAAATGCAGACTAACCTTCACCGGGTTTCAGAATTTGCTGTTACAGCTAGGCAAAGAGCTGATGATGGCAAGGTTAAACCCGAAACAAGAACTGTTATTAAGAGGCTGCGTGAACCTGATAGTGACACTGAGTCAGAAGTTGATGAAATCGTTGGTAACTCTAACATCTCAACATCCTTGGACCTCAATGCTATAGATAGCATTTCTCCAGACCCATGGCATGATTGCTTAAAACCTGAAACAGCTGAAGTTGATAGTACAGTTTTTCTTTCTTTTGGTTTGGAGAATGAAGATCCATATGAGAAAGCTGTGGAACGGTACTATCCTTTCCTTTACGTTTTTTGTCCAATATTGTGACATTTAATGTATTACTTTTCAGTTGCAAATGATTTTTATTTTTACGAGTGTCACCATATGAGGTTTCAGTTTTGGTAGTGATACAAAACTTACACCCTTATTTTGAGGAACAAAGATTTGAGGTTTCAGTTTTGGTAGTGATACAAAACTTACACCCTTATTTTGAGGAACAAAGAATTGAGCTTAGCGGCAGTTATGAATGGTATTTATCATTTGCTGCAATTGGAATGTCATACTACTTATCAATATTTTTTTCCTCTTTATCAGATTGATTGATGAAGGAAAACTAATGGATGCTCTTGCACTCTCTGATCGCTTTCTACGTAATGGAGCCTCAGACCGGTTGCTTCAACTACTAATTGAACGTGGAGAAGAAAACCATTCAACCTCTGAGCAGTCTCAAGGTTATGGGGGGCATGGCATCTGGAGCAATAGTTGGCAGTATTGCCTGCGGTTGAAGGATAAACAACTGGCAGCTGGACTTGCCCTCAAGTATGTAAAAGCTCTCATCTTTTTTCTCTGCTGTAATGATGCATGCTTAATGTAATTGTAATAAGTGATTGATTATTTTGTGCAGTTTGAGGCTACACAGAAGGGCTAGAAAGAATGATTTGTTTCTAATCCATTGTAGTCATTTTCTCCATGATATCTGATACCTAAGATCTCTAAACTTGGACTTTTGCTACTTTGCATGGTAGGGCCAGAAACATGTATGTTTTTGTCACTTTATGGTACTGGCAAGATACTTTTGTTCCTTGAAATCCTGATTAATTATATCTGGGCACACCTTGTTTTGATTAAGAAAAATTTTTGCTCTTTTTGCTGTTTCATGTCAGTCGATCTCACAATTTGAAAATCACCAAAAGTTCGTTTTCTATAGGAGTTGGACAGCTGGGATGAGTGTCAAAGGTATTGTTTGTGGGCCTTGATGAGGCAAGAAAAGACTAGTATATGTGGGTGTCAAAATAGAAGGTGGCTATTCTAGGGATGTTTAGGGTGTAAGAATGTATATCCCTTGTCAACATCCATCTGCCAACAAAACCCAGCTGCTTGCTTTCTAAGAGATCCTTACAAACTAGACTACAATAAATAAGAGCAGTTGACAAAGTATCCCATTTAGGCTTTACACTGATCGGGATTGAGTATAGCTAACCTTCATCTTTAAGCATTATTTTTCTCAAGCCTGTTTCAGCCACTAGCAATAATGTCATTCATGCTTTAATTGCAATGCATGCAAGATTTATAGTTTTCCTAGACTTGTGGACTCTCCCTCAAATTTCAATTTCTTTCCCCAGGTGCATGCACAGATGGGAACTTGATGCTGCTTTGGATGTTCTAACCATGTGCAGCTGCCACCTGCCTCAAAGTGATCCAGTTAGGAATGAGGTTCTGGATTTGATTAGTAATTTGCTTTGTTTTTTCTTACTGCTGGAACTTGTGTTCTTGTTTCCCCTTATAGAAGCTGGTTGATATGATTTCTCTGCATTGTTGCATTAATTACTGGGTAAATGACGTATTCTTTCGGTTTTGCAGGTCTTGCAAAGAAGACAAGCTTTGCAGAGGTACAGCCATATATTAAGTGTAGATCATCACCATGGAAGCTGGCAAGAGGTTGTAGTTCTTTTGTGGCTGAACTGAATGAGAAAGTGGTAAATGTTTCATACTTGACTTTAACTTACCCTTCTTGTGCGTCTTCCTATTCCTGGAAATGTCAGGTTGAAGCTGAGTGTAAGCAAGATCCTGAAGGCTTAGCACTAAGATTAGCTGGGAAAGGAGCTGTTTCTGCTGCCTTAGAAGTAGCTGAAAGTGCTGGATTATCAACAGAATTGCGGAGAGAACTTCAGGGCCGACAGCTTGTGAAGCTTCTGACAGCAGATCCTTTGAATGGTGGAGGTCCTGCAGAAGCTTCACGTTTTTTATCATCACTACGTGACTCTGATGATGCTCTACCAGTTGCTATGGGTGCAATGCAGCTATTACCCAACCTACGGTCAAAGCAACTTCTTGTAATTAATTATTTTCATCAGCCTCTATTTTGGGATATTGTGTCCTGTAAGTTACATTAAGGTTGAAAAAAATTGTAAGTGATACGTCTCTGTCCTTTTGTAAAGGTTCACTTCTTCTTGAAGCGACGAGATGGGAATCTGTCAGATGTTGAGGTTTCTCGACTTAACTCGTGGGCTTTAGGTCTTCGTGTTCTGGCTGCCTTGCCATTGCCATGGCAGCAACGATGTTCTTCCTTGCATGAGCACCCGCACTTAATATTGGAGGTTCTGCTGATGAGGAAACAACTGCAGTCGGCCTCTCTGGTATTATACTTAAAGAACATTTTAGATGCCTTTTCCAGCTTTTTATTTCAAATAACATTTTGTAGTTTCTAGATAATTCCATTCATGGTTACATGAGAGGTTGACTACTGGTTCCTGGTTCCTCATCTTGTATCTGGAGAGCAAAGATTATGCAACTTCCTTTTTGTTTCTTCTTTCACTTTTTCTTTCATTGGAATTTTTTTTTGGCTTATATCCCCATCAGCTGAATCCTGAATCCTGTATTTGGTAATCTGTCTGACAGATCCTTAAAGAGTTTCCTTCATTGAGAGACAACAGTGTAATCATATCATATGCTGCCAAAGCTATTGCTGTCAGTATTAGCTCTCCAATTCGGGAGCCACGGATATCTGTTTCTGGAACAAGGCCAAAACCAAAACCAAGATTAGGTGTACCTGCAAGGTCATCCTTCACTAGTAGTTTAAGCAACTTGCAAAAAGAGGCTCGTAGAGCTTTTTCTTGGACTCCACGTAATACTGGGGACAAGACTGCCTCCAAAGATGTTTATCGGAAGAGAAAGAATTCTGGTTTGTCACCTTCTGATAGAGTTGTGTGGGAAGCAATGGCTGGGATTCAAGAGGATCGTGTATCATCATATGCAGATGGGCAAGAACGGTTTCCTTCTGTCTCAATTGCTGAGGAATGGATGCTAACGGGTGATACTGGTAAAGATGACATTGTTCGAACATCTCACAGATATGAAAGTTCCCCTGACATTATTCTCTTCAAGGTGTGGTAATGGAATGGGAAAATATGTTTTAATTAATGTGGCTGAACTGTGTGTGGAAAATTTCTATTTGTTTCTAGCTCAAAAGTTGTGGTGCAAACCCTGGTAGAAGTACTTCAGTTCTCTGGGAATGTTTATGCTACCTCATTGTGGGATCAGATAGATCAGATCTCCAGTGTTGAGTATTTTCATAACAAATTTTCTGTGTATGTATGTTAAGAGGAAAATTCATGTTAGGCTTTTATTTTAAACCAACTACATTAGTTTGTAGTATTCCTAGGCTTTTAGAGTGCTTGGAGATGGTGTTGAAATATAAGTGCAATTTGTGGCACCTTTTTTTTATTATTATTATGTTCTTGTTCTTTGGACCTTTTGATCTGCTGATTCTTCATTTTCCTTGTTTCTAGGCACTGCTTTCCTTATGTTCTGATGAGTTTGTGTCTGCCAAAAGTGCCCTTGAATTATGTGTTAATCAGATGAAGTCTGTTTTGGGGTCCCAGCAGTTGCCTGAGAATGCATCTATGGAAACAATTGGTCGAGCATATCACGCCACAGAGACATTTGTCCAGGTATTTGGCTACCCTGAGCCCTTCAACTGCCAATAGCTAGAAGTAATTATATTCCTGATTCTGGTTTTCTTGTATTTTAAATGCCACAGCAACCAAAGCAATGATGTATATTTTTTTGTTTTAACTTGCATACAGAGCGCGGATAATTATCCAAGTTAGTTATCAATCTTGTCTTATGTTGAATGTGCAGGGACTAATATATGCTAAATCACTGCTGAGAAAACTTACTGGGGGCAATGATCTCGCCATTAATTCTGAAAGAAGCAGGGATGCTGATGATACATCCTCTGATGCTGGTAGCTCGAGTGTTGGTAGTCAGTCCACGGATGAGTTATCTGAAGTTTTGTCACAAGCAGATGTTTGGCTGGGACGTGCTGAGCTTCTTCAAAGTCTTCTAGGGTCAGGAATAGCTGCTTCTCTTGATGATATTGCTGACAAGGAGTCATCTGCCCATCTCCGTGACAGGTTGATTGTTGATGAACGGTACAGCATGGCTGTCTATACTTGCAAGAAGTGTAAGGTAACTATATTGTGCAGAGATTCTAGTACTTAATTCTACTGTTCTGTTTGGATGTCTTGGGGTTTTAAATAATTGTATGTATCTCAGATTGATGTTTTTCCTGTGTGGAATGCGTGGGGACTTGCTTTGATTCGGATGGAGCACTATGCACAAGCTCGTGTAAAGTTCAAGTATGTTTAGATATATTTTAATTGTTATTATTCAGTAAGCAAGGAGAATATAAGGGCTTCTTTGGATTCATGTGATGCTGAAGTCGTTGATATTCTTTCGCTTATTTATGGCTCAGGCAAGCTCTTCAATTGTACAAGGGTGATCCTGCACCAGTTATTACTGAGATCATTAATACAATGGAAGGAGGCCCACCTGTGGATGTATCAGCTGTTCGTTCCATGTAAGATGATCTGCAACTTGAGTTACAATACGTTTCTAACAAGCAAGAAGTTGTGTGTTGCTGTCCAAAAATTTTAACATGAGGCAAGGATTAATAATTGGATGACAACACCCTGCATCTGGATCTTTTTGAGGCACCTATTACTATGCCTATCAGAGTTATATTTAAGCTATTGAGAACCTTATCATGTGAAAAGAAAAAGTGAGTGGAAACCTTTGGTTGTTTATGATGGCATGGAATCTTCTAATGCAATTTATGCTGCAGGTATGAACATTTGGCCAAAAGTGCACCAACAATCTTGGACGATTCTCTTTCTGCTGATTCATATCTCAATGTTCTGTACATGCCATCTACCTTCCCTCGTTCAGAGAGATCAAGGCGGTCTCAAGAATCCACAAATAGTAATTCCCCATATGGCCCTGACTGTGAAGATGGACCACGTAGCAACTTGGACAGCGCTCGTTATGTTGAGTGTGTTAACTATTTGCAAGAAGTAAGCTGAACTCTTTTTTCTTTTCAGGTGCTTGGTTGCATGTTTTCCATTAAGTTTGTTATCACTTTAACTACCATCTCTGATTATCCTTTTAGTCAATTTTGTTTCTCTTTTCATAGATTTGCATGCATCTGAACCTAAGGGTTTATGCTGAAAGTTCTATGATAGATGCTATTATTTAAATATAAAAAGACGAAATTAGTCATATTTCAAACTGCTTTTGCTATGTGTCAACTCAGTAATTGCATGCAGTGTGTTCAATTGCAGTTTGTTTCTCAAATGGGTTCACTTTACCTTCATTAACAACCTGCATGTCCATTGCCATAAATTTTGTTGCCCATTCGTCCTTCTTCATGATAGTAAATATATGTTACTCTGGTTACTTCCCAGTGATCAATTCTTTGATATGATTGTCTTTGTAGTATGCTCGTCAGCATTTGCTTGGATTTATGTTTAAACATGGTCACTTCAACGATGCTTGCTTGTTATTCTTTCCTCTTAATGCTGTTCCTCCACCTGCTCAACCTTCGACAATGGGAGTAGTAACTTCATCCTCGTCCCCTCAAAGACCAGATCCTTTGGCAACTGATTATGGGACTATTGATGATTTGTGTGACTTGTGCATTGGCTATGGTGCTATGCCGGTCTTAGAGGAAGTGATTTCAACAAGAATTTCAGTTGCAAAACAACAGGATGCATTAGTAAATCAATATACAGCTGCTGCACTTGGTCGTATTTGCACGTATTGTGAAACTCACAGGCATTTCAATTATCTATACAAGTTTCAGGTAACTGGAACCACCTTTACTTATTTTTTTTTTAATGCTGCTGAAAGATCTGGGTTTCAGGCCATCATTCCAATGCATGTGCCAACTACTATAATTATTTTTTTTGGGGGGGGGGGGGTTGGCTGTGCTAACAATTAGAGAGAACATTTTTCTTGAGTGTTCTTTCTAATCTTCCCATGTAAAACTCTTTTCTCATCTTGATCTTGTTGATGGAGCAGACTGAACAATTAACAAGGATATTTTTCTCCTTCCTTGGAGCTTGATGTATTTATCGTTACCAATATGAGATGGTAAATAGAGGGAATAGATAGCTAAAGAAATTGGATGGATAAGAAGTTGTATATTTCATGTTTATTAAGCACCTGCTTTTACTCTTTTCTGTCTTCTATTGGTGTGAAATGTTGCCGCACCCCCCC